>NC_088230.1:1718287-1803287 GCF_036934945.1 Oncorhynchus masou masou | reverse complement strand
TCTCTCTCGCTCTCTATCCCTCCCATATACACTCTCTCTCTCTCTCTCTCTCTCTCTCTCTCTCTCTCTATCCCTCCCATATACGCTCTCTCTCTCTCTCTATCCCTCCCATATACACACTCTCTCTCTCTCTCTCTCTATCCCTCCCATATACACACTCTCTCTCTACCCCTATCCCTCCCATATTCACACACTCTCTCTCTCTCTCTCTCTATCCCTCCCATATACTCTCTCTCTCTCTATCCCTCCCATATACACACTCTCTCTCTCTCTCTCTCTCTATCCCTCCCATATACACTCTCTCTCTCTACCCCTATCCCTCCCATATACACACTCTCTCTCTACCCCTATCCCTCCCATATACACTCTCTCTCTCTCTCTCTCTCTATCCCTCCCATTTATACACTCTCTCTCTCTACCCCTATCCCTCCCATATACACTCTCTCTCTCTCTCTCTCTATCCCTCCCATATACACACTCTCTCTCTACCCCTATCCCTCCCATATACACTCTCTCTCTCTCTCTATCCCTCCCATATATACACTCTCTCTCTACCCCTATCCCTCCCATATACACTCTCTCTCTCCATCCCTCCCATATCCCTCCCTCTCTCTCCCTCCCTCCCATATACCCTCTCTCTCCCTCCCTCCCATATACCCTCCCTCTCTCTCCCTCCCTGCGTCCACGCTCCCAGTGCTGAGGGAAGGGAAGATGGCACCTCAGAAGCCGCTGTCAGCCAGACCGACCAGTCTCTCGTCAGGACATCTCTCCGTGGCGATCTGAACGATGGCACCGACATCACCGGCACCACCTCGAAAGGGACTAGAGAGAGATTCGCTTTAAATACAAGAGACTAAAAACTGTGGCATCCGTGTGTAGCATTTTCCCCACGCTGTCGCCTTTCCAGCATCTGCTTGCGCTGCACATCCCCGGCAGGCTTCGTACCATCGGCGCCTCGGCTATTATTAATAGCTAGATAATAAATCGTAGAACATTCGCATCGCCTATATTCTGGACTGAGAGAATCGTCCGGAAAGGGAAAACGACACTAGGCTACAGGTCGTTCTTCATTTATCACTACGGTGGAGAGGAGAGGAAGATGAGGTAAGCAAAAGCATGCGCTTGCTTTTTGATTCAGACGGTTCGCGTTATTAACGCGCAATGAACGACACACACAGGCTGCGGCTGCACGGCTGGATGAGATTCGAGGACGCATTTTATTGGATATCAAGGGAAAGCCTGTTGTCGGACAAGACGAAAATACCCAATTAATAGTATACCGTTTTATTCGTGCTGTCGAGGCAACATGTATACCGTTATTATATCCCGGTTTTTATTATAAAATGTGCGTTTTTAGGATGACCGGCGACTAGGATACCAGTTCTGTAGGCCTATTTGGGCCTGTGAGGTGGGGTAGCACAGTGCAGTGTAGCTGTGAATTCTCCCTGTGAACAGGGGTGAATGAATCTGATCGGTGTCAAAAAGCAACGAGCAAAGGCATGCATGGTTTCTATCATGTCATGGACAGGAGCGAAAGCATTGATTAAACACGCAAGCAAACGTCTCCGGTCCTCCCGCTCGGTCTCCCATCCCATCTCCTTGATGTGTCACCGAGGGTGTGGTCTGCAGAGGGAAGGGATCTGTTGTCATAGAAACCAGACTACACGTGCGTCATGTGTAACATGGTGATAAGTGGTGGTCATAACATAGACATATAATTAATTCCATTCAAATTATTTTCTGGATTATAAATGACTCCAGAGAATTAGAATGGCATGGAATTGGAATTTCCATTCTATGATTCTGATTCTGTGGGCCTTTATGGATAATAGGGCACATTATTCTAATCACAACATCAACTCATCGGATTTCACATTACCAAAAACAACTTACAAATTGAATTGAATCAGGCCATCCATCGAAGCTTGTATCTAAAAGTCTATATCTAAACCAGGGACAATTGAGACATCAGGCCTCGAGGTCCAGCAACATGTTAGGGTGAACACAGACACACACACACACACACACACACACACACACACACACACACACACACACACACACACACACACACACACACACACACACACACACACACACACACACACACACACACACACACACACACACACAGACACACACACACACACACACACACACACACACACACACACACACACACACACACACACACACACACACACACACACACACACGAGGCTTCTAACCTCAAGGGTATTTTCCTGATTTAAAAAGGACTCATTAAAACAAATTAACACACAGGCTGACTGGTATGTGGTCAGTGTTTACTTCCAACACAGGGAATTCTTTCCCCTCTTTGTGTCTCGTGGAACCGGTGTGAAATGGCTAGCTAGTTAGCGGTGCGCGCTAATAGCATTTCAATCGGCTAATAACATTTCAAGTTGTTTCCTTTGCTCTGCAAGGGCCGCGGCTTTTGTGGAGCGATGGGTAACGATGCTTCATGGGAGGCAGTTGTTGGTGTGTGCAGAGGGTCCCTGGTTCAAGCCCAGGTAGGGGAGAGGAGAGGGACGGAAGCAAAACTGTTACAATTGTATTGATAGTATTGAGTATTGATCGTCTTCTCTGTTTCATGACCAGCACCTCCCACTGTTTCAAAATCCATTTGCACTATTCCCCCTTCAATCTCACTGAGCCATACCCAGAACCCAGTTGTTCTATCGAATCTCACACCTCATGGACAACCTGGTGGAGGTTGGGCAGATCAGATCACCCAGCCAATCAGAACTTACTATAGTGCCACGCTGAACCGAGGCTTTACTGTCGCTCTGTGGTGACTGCCAGCCTTTGGCACAGGTCTGCTGCTGCAGGCAGAGAAACCCCAGGTTGAGGCTGTGTCATTGGCAGTGTTTGTGTGATCGCTCTCTCTCTCTCTCTCTCTCTCGCTCTCTCTCTCTCATATATATATATATATATATATATATAAATGTATGTACAACGTGTTTCTCCCAAGGTCAGAGTGGGACTGTGCCAAAGGTGCCCACGGTCAGCTAGTACCCTTTATGCCCACTGGGCAGTCTTCCCTGCCCCCTCCCCACCTCTTCTGCTGTCTCCCTTTTTTCACGCAAGCCTCCAGCTTACTCTTCCCCCTCCTCCATTGTCTATACAGTCCAACCTCCCTCTTCCCCATCGCCTCCTCTTTTTCCCATCCCTGGTCCTCTCTGATTCTCCCTGCTGTCTCCTACCTCTCCTTTACCCTCTCCCTTTCCCTGCCACCCTGGCTTAGAGAGCATTCCATGTACCAGTATTCCCCATCCCTGGTCCTCTCTGATTCTCCCTGCTGTCTCCTACCTCTCCTTTACCCTCTCCCTTTCCCTGCCACCCTGGCTTAGAGAGCATTCCATGTACCAGTATTCCCCATCCCTGGTCCTCTCTGATTCTCCCTGCTGTCTCCTACCTCTCCTTTACCCTCTCCCTTTCCCTGCCACCCTGGCTTAGAGAGCATTCCATGTACCAGTATTCCCCATCCCTGGTCCTCTCTGATTCTCCCTGCTGTCTCCTACCTCTCCTTTACCCTCTCCCTTTCCCTGCCACCCTGGCTTAGAGAGCATTCCATGTACCAGTATTCCCCATCCCTGGTCCTCTCTGATTCTCCCTGCTGTCTCCTACCTCTCCTTTACCCTCTCCCTTTCCCTGCCACCCTGGCTTAGAGAGCATTCCATGTACCAGTATTCCCCATCCCTGGTCCTCTCTGATTCTCCCTGCTGTCTCCTACCTCTCCTTTACCCTCTCCCTTTCCCTGCCACCCTGGTCCTCGAGTATCCCCAACAGTGCACATATTTATTGTAACCCTGGACAAGCACACCTGATTCAACTTGTCAACTAATCCTCAGGCCCTCGATTAGTTGAATGAGGTGTGTTAACTGACTACAGTGGTTATATAATGTCTGTGTCTATTCACCCAGTTCTGTCTGGGGATTAAAACATGTTCATGTATACGGTTATAGAGATGTACTGTAGGTGGCATCGTTGACTGTGGTTCAACCATTCATTTGTATTGGTTTAGTAGTGTGTGTGTGTGTGTGTGTGTGTGTGTGTGTGTGTGTGTGTGTGTGTGTGTGTGTGTGTGTGTGTGTGTGTGTGTGTGTGTGTGTGTGTGTGTGTGTTTGTTTTGCTTTCATGTACATTCTTGATCGATTATGCCTGTGTCTGTGTACTGTGACCAAAATTCAACACATGTGAGCCTCCATGCTGTGTGTAGGCCTGCAAGTGATTGTTGGTCTCTCCAACAGTGACCTAGTGACCATTGATTTTAACCAGATGAAGTCAGCTCTAAAGGTCAAGCATACATTAGTCAAGGTTACAGACTCAGAACTTCACTGGTTGCGTCCCAATACCACCCTATATAACCGAGTGTGCATCTTTTGTCCATGGCATCCCAAGTGGCACCCTATTCCCTATATATAGGTAATAGGTTGACATTTGAAATGCAGACACTGTTTCCATGCAGAGTCAGCCTATACTGGACTAAAAGCTGTTTTCACTGTCGGTTCACGCACAGTGATCTGTATTTAGTCACGTTAATGATGAATTTCAAATCGCTGATAGAGTTTTCTATTTGATCAGACTAACCCCAAGTGAATGGGGTTTTGCTTAATTGAACAAATATTGCTGTTTCTGGCACATTAACGTAGTGAATGGGGTGGGGGGGGTCTAAACGGACATATGGATTTTTTAAAGATGGTCATACTTCGGATATTATTGATTTGGAATTTTAGGACCCCTTTAGGTATATTAAAAAAGTACAGCACCAGTCAAAATGATGGACACACCTACTCGTTCAAGGGTTTTTATTAATTTTACTATCTTCTACATTGTAGAGTAATAGTGAATACATCAGTACTATGAAGTGGCACATGTGGAATCAAAAAAAAGTGTTAAACAAATCAAAATATATTTTAGATTTTAGTTTCCTCAAAGTAGCCACACTTTGCCTTGATGACAGCTTTGCACACTCTTGGCATTTTCTCAACCAGCTTCACCTGGAATGCTTTTCCAACAGTCTTGAAGGAGTTCCCACATATGCTGAGCACTTGTTGGTTGCTTTTCCTTCACTCTGCTGTCCAACTCATCTCAAACCTCAAATCTCAATTGAGTTGAGGTCAGGTGATTGTGGAGGCCAGGTCATCTGATGCAGCACTCCATCACTCTCCTTATTGGTCAAATAGCCCTCACACAGCCTGGAGGTGTGTTTTGGGTCATTGTCCTGTTGAAAAACAAATAATAGTCCCACTAAGCGCAAACCAGATGGGATTTTGTATCACTGCAGAATGATGTCGTAGCCATGCCGGTTAAGAGTGCCTTGAATTCTAAATAAATCACAGAGAGTGTCACCAGCAAAGCACCCCCACACTATTACACCACCTCCTTCATGCTTCACAGTGGGAACCACAAAATGCGGAGATCATCCGTTCACCTACGCTGTGTCTCATAAAGACAGTGGTTGGAACCAAAAATCTCAAATTTAGACCACCGGTCCAATGTCCATTTCTTGGCCCAAGCAAGACTCTTCTTCTTATTGGTGTCCTTTAGTAGTGGTTTCTTTGCAGCAATTTGACCATGAAGACCTGATTCATGCAGTCTCCTCTGAACAGTTGATGTTGAAATGTGTATGTTACTTGAACTCTCTCTGAGGCATTTATTTGGGTTGCAATTTCTGAGGCTGGTAACTCTAATGAACTTATCCTCTGCAGCAGAGGTAACTCTGGGTCTTCCTTTCCTGTGGCGGTCCACATGAGCCAGTTTCCTCATAGCCCTAAATGGTTTTTGCGACTGCACTTGAAGAAACTTTAAAAGTTCTTGAAATTGTCCGGACTGACTGACCTTCATGTCTTAAAGTAATGATGGACTGTCGTTTTCCTTTGCTTATTTGAGCTGTTCTTGCCATAATATGGACTTGGTCTTTTACCAAATACAGCTATCTTCTGTATACCACCCCTACCTTGTCGCAACACAACTGATTGGCTCAAATGCATTAAGAAGGAAAGAAATTCCACAAATGAACTTAACAAGGCACACCTGTTAATTGAAATGCATTCCAGGTGACTACCTCATAAAGCTGGTTGAGAGAATTCCAAGAGTGCAAAGTTGTCATCAAGGCAAAGGGTGGCTACTTTGAAGAATCTCAAATTTAAAATATATTTTGATTTGTTTAACACTTTTTTGGTTACTACATGATTCCGTATGTGTTATTGCATAGTTTTCATGTCTCCGCTATTATTCTACAATGTAGAAAATAGTAAAAACAGAGAAAAATCCTTGAATGAGTCGGTGTGTCAGACGAGTCCCGTGACACTTGTGGGGGTCGTAGAGCAAAATTTGACGGTATTGTACTGTGTGTCATTAGATCTGTTTTGAATCCGTATTTGTATTACCATATTTATATTACAGTAGGTGTACTGTAATATGAAATACAGAATTTGACTTGCCATGAGCTGCCTGTAAGCTACTTTCAAACTCCCAGTAACCCCTTTACAGTGTATGTCCCAGTCATCTTATTACATGTTAATCCTATAGCAGGTGATCAGTGAGTTTTCAGCGGTCTGTCAGTTAGTAGCAGGTTGGTTAGTGTACATCCAGGGGGAAGTCGTTGGGCTGCCAGTTGTCCTGCAGTCTTCTACTACTGCTGGATTAGATTAGGAGTGTCTTTTTAAATCCACAAACGATTCCCACATTGGGGTCTCTCAGGATGTGTGTGAGTGGTATTTTGGGGGACATATGTTTGTATGGTGACGGTAAGCACTGTTTAAGCCTGTTCGCATGGCATGATGTGTTTGTTTGTTTGTTTGTGTGTGTGTGTCTCGTTCTGTTTTTTTCCCCTGTGTGTTCAAATTCATGTTTCAAGTTAACTTGATGCCACTGTTTTCTCGGCATTTCGCTCCACAATGTCACACCAATAGAGACCTCAGAGTAGTCTCTCATTGCTATGAATATAGAGTCCCGTCCCCCCCTCTCTCTCTTTCTCTGTGTGATGGTATTTCTGTCTCCTGTTAATTGCTGATTGATTGTCTGCACTGTGACTGTGATCTCGTGTTAATCTGCTGCTGTGACACTAATCAGTTAAAACCTTTAACGAGGAGACAGTAAACCGACCATTGACAAGAGGCTAACGAGCGGAGAGACTCATTCCTCACGTCCGCTGGTAACGCCGAAGGAGTTTAGAGGAACCAGAATGGAAGAAGTGGTGTCAGACTGAAACACTGTACATATACTGTAAAACACAAGTCTAGGTCATTTCTTTTTCTCCAGCAGATCCCATTCATAGCATAACACTTCTGGCTAGCTGTCGTTTGTTTCTAGACTGTATATCCAGAAGTATGTGGAAACCCCTTCTAATGAGTGGATGTGGTTATTTCAGCCAGAACTGTTGCTGACAGGTGTATCAAATCGAGCACACAGCCATGGAATCTCCATAGACAAACATTGGCAGTAGAATGGCCTTACTGGAGAGCTCAGTGACTTTCAATGTGGCACCAGCATAGGATGCCACCTTTCCAACAAGTCAGTTTGTCAAATGTCTGTCCTGCTAGAGCTGACCCGGTCAGTGCTGTTATTGTGAAGTGGAAATGTCTAGGAGCAACAGGTAGGCCACAGAACATGACCGCCAAACAGTGAGAGTAGAGTAGAATATTAGTTTGTTAATCCCTATTTAGGAAATTGATTTATCACAGCATGCGTCATCAATGATTTACAATGACAGGACATGCAACAATGACCAACACATGATAAAAAACATTTAAAAAAAATTAAAGACACAAACTCACAGTATCCCTGAAACAATAGTCTGATTCAAGTGCTGTTTTCTATTCTAGAAACGCGTTCTCTGGAGTGATGAATCACGCTTTGCCATTTGGCAGTCCGACGGACAAATCTGGGTTTGGCAGATGCCAGGAGAACGTTACCTGCCTGAATGCATAGTGCCAACTGTAAAGTTTGGTGGAGGAGAAATAATGGTCTGGGGCTGTTTTTCATGGTTCATGCCAGGTGGCCCCTTAGTTCCAGTGGAGGGAAATCTAAATGCAATAGCATACAATGACATTCTAGACAACACGGTGCTTCCAACTTTGTGGCAACAGTTTGGGAAAGGCCCTTTCCTGTTTCAGCATGACAATGCCCCCATGCACAAAGCGAGTTCCATGCAGAAATGGTTTGTCGAGAACGGTGTGGAAGAACTTGACTGGCCTCCACAGAACCCTGACCCCATCAACCCCATTGAAAACCTTTGGGCTGAATTGGAACGGCGACTGCGAGCCAGTCCTAATCGTCCAACATCAGTGCCCGACCTCACTAAAGCTCTTGTGGCTGAATGGAAGCAAGTCCCCGTAGCAATGTTCCAACATCTAGTGGAAAGCCTTCCCAGAAGAGTGGAGGCTGTTATAGCAGCAAAGGGGGGACCAACTCCATATTAATGTCCATGATTTTGGAATGAGATGTTCAATGAGCAGGTGTCCACATACTTTTGGTCATATAGTGTAGATAACGGATGCACTTAAATCTCCTAGTGAGTGAATTAGGACATTTCATTAAGCACTAAAAGCGTGTGGGCCATCAATCTGGCTCGATGCGTATTGATTTGGGTTGATGTGTGTTGGCGTGTGTGGTTGGTGGCGTGTGACCCATATGTGTGCTGGTTTCTGCTGGGCTAGGGGTGACCACCTGATATAATTCAATTTACTGTCATTCTAGTTCCATGGTATCCCCTACTACTCTGTGCACCAGAGAGAGAGAGTAGGCTACTAGAGACAGTAGAGAGAGAGATGGGAATAAGTGCAAAAATCTTTGTTTGCCAATCAAGGTTTGAATCATACATTGAAACTCAGCCAGGTCACCCTTGATACAGTATTCGACGTCCATCCATGTCAGAGGACATCTGGAGACGATGCGGAAATCGGCCACTAGGCGCAACAGTGAGTCCTGTTACCTTCAAGTAGGTTTCGGGATTTGCTAGGGTGCTGTGGACGGGGATGGCGGATGGTTGTACGCATCTGTTTCTGGTCCAGCGATTTGAACATGCAACCTTTGGCACGTGAGACTGTGAGACTGTAAGACTGTAAGAGCTAGTTGAACTAGTGGCCTGGACTTACAGTGCAGTCGGTAGTCGGTAAGTATTCAGACACCTTCACACAATAACCCATAATGACAAAGCATAAACAGTTTGGAAAGGCACACACCTGTCTATATAAGGTCCCACAGTTGACAGTGCATGTCAGAGCAAAAACCAAGCCATTGAGCCGAAGGAGTTGTCCGTAGAGCTCCGAGACAGGATTTTGTCAAGGCACAGATCTGGGGAAGGGTACCAACATTTTTCTGCAGCATTGAATGTCCCCAAGAACACAGTGACCTCTATCATTCTTAAATGAGAAACAAGATTCTCTGGTCTGATGACACCAAGATAGAACTCTTTGGCCTGAATGACAAGCATCACGTCTAGAGGAAACCTGGCACCATCCCCACGGTGAAGCATGGTGGTGGCAGCATCATGTTTTTCAGCGGCAGGGACTAGGAGACTGGTCAGGGTCGAGGGAAAGATGAACGGAGTAAAGTACAGAGAGATCCTTGATGAAAAAATTACTTCAGACTGGGGTGAATGTTCACCTTCCAACAGAACAACGACCCTAAACACACAGCCAAGACAACGCAGGAGTGTCTTCGGGACAAGTCTCTGAATGTCCTTGAGTGGCCCAGCCAGAGCCCAGACTTGAACCGATCTAAAATCTCTGGAGAGACCTGAAAATAGCTGTGCAGCGACGCTCCCCATCCAACCTGACAGAGCTCGAGAGGATCTCCAAATACAGGTGTGCCAAGCTTGGAGCGTCAGACTCAAGAAGACTTGAGGCTGTAATCGTTGCCAAATGTGCTTAAACAAAGTACTGTGTAAAGAGTATTTAATTATTTATTTATTTTTACTGTCATGTAGTATGTGCATTTCGCTATACTCGCAATAACATCTTCTAACCATGTGTATGTGACCAAAACAATTTGATTTGATGTGAGTTGAGCCATAGGGCAGACTCATAATCTACTACTATCAGATTAGGGAGGGGTTACAGCTCCACCGGTAAAACATTTATGTTCTACAGCGCATCTGGTAACAATGACCCAGCAAATTACATTGGTTGTCACTCAATTAATAAAGCCTATGATTTAATATTGCGAAAGCTGTTTTGTAAACATCTGAATGCTGATGGTGCCACGCAGATGTAGCCTACGAATATTAGAATAGGGTAGGCCAGGTTTAGGGTAGGCCAGGTTTAGTGATGAGCAGTTTGCGAACGGTTCTTTCTTTTTGAACGAGTCTTTTTATTGACTCGAGAGCCATGATTTGTTTTTCATTTTAGTCGTTTGTTTGGCCTGCATGTGCTGGCTGCAACGAGTCCTACAGCAGGATTAATGGTGTTTACAGACAGGCCGCGGTAAACAACGGTCTCAGAGTCAATGGGAGCAGGGTGACAGGCTGAAAAAACCGCAAGGAGATCAATTAAGTCTTGAGTGGCCGCTGCGCACGGTTGATCAATGAGCAGAGTTCATCTTGTCAACTAATCAATCAAGGTTTTAATGACAACGTTCGAGTTGACAACAACCGGGACCGCTGAGCTACAAATCAGGAGTTAGCACGGTAACTTTGGTCAACTCTGAGTTCAACTCGGAATAACCTGTACCACGAAAGTGGATCACTTTTTAGCACGGGACATTTCTGTCAATGAATCTTTCAGAACGAACCTTCTCCAGGGCAGGTTAACCCAATGGGCGAACTCCATTTATCCTGTATGAAGTATCTGAGCCATGAGTTGAGGACCAACCAAATCAGATTATACTCCCTCTCGTAAAGATTGCGTCATCATCCCCTTCATTTCAGAAAAATGACTGATAAAATCTAAAAACGTTTTTTTTTGTGTGTAAAAAAAGTGTGATGTTAAAATACCTATCACATTACACATTTTGTAATAACAAATGCATTTGAAACTTCACGTACGGTAAAACTTGTGTGATTTAAATACAATTATTTTATCGATGGGATTGGGGGAAAAAGAGGTGCTTGTGCATTGAGAACCATACTAAAGCACACCGAAATAATAAAAGAAAGATGGCATTTCGAAAAGTCTAGTTCATATGATAGCCTGCTGAATTTAGAACTGATACCTGATGGTGAGAGAATGAACGCAATCAATTGATTATTGAAAGTTATGATGGACACAGCTTTGTAGAACCAAAACATACACAGCCTTTGCTCAAGAAACTCGGCCCCAGGATGATCGTTTTGGGGGGGGGGTCGGTTATGCATGCTTCATTAAACAGATCAGATGTATTTTCAGAAGGCCGAAAAAATAATGAATATGAGTAAAAAACGTTAGTGAACTGGCTTTTTGTAAAGATTGAATCGGTTATGCATGCTTCATTTGGTTCGGTTTGGGCTCCCACGACCTGATGCACTCTTATCTTAAACATTAGCTAATTAAATAACGTTAATTATAAACTGGGTGGTTTGAGCCCTGAATGCTGATTGGCTGAAAGCTGTGGTATATGAGACTGTATACCACGGTATAACAAAACATTTATTTTTACTGCTCTAATTACGTTGGAAACCAGTTTATAATAGCAATAAGGCACCTCGGGGGTTTGTGGTATATGGCCAACATACCAGGGCTAAGGGCTGTATCCAGGCACTCTGTGTTGCATTGTGCCTAACAACAGCCCTTAGCCGTGATACATTGGCCATATACCACGCCTCCTTATTACTTAATTACCTACCTAGCAATGTTTTTAAAGAAAGCCCAACTGATGCAGCACGTTAAAGGTCCAATGTAGCCATTTTTATCTCTCCACTCTGTTTGCTACAAATATACCTTGTAACTTGTCACTCTGATCGTAAAAGTGCATTGTACATTTGCAGTGTATTGTGTCAGAATGATCCACAGAACAGTCAGAGGTAATCACATCTTAGTGAATGAGAGAAAATGAGCCCCCTTTTACTCTACTCTCTCTCTCTCTCTCTCTCTCTCTCTCTCTCTCTCTCTCTCTCTCTGTGTCATCCTGACCTTAGTTGCTTTTTTATGTCTCTGTTTTAGTTTGGTCAGGGCGTGAGTTGGGGTGGGCATTCTATGTTTTGTGTTCTATGTTTTCCATTTCTATGTGTTTGGCCTGGTAAGGTTCCCAATCAGAGGCAGCTGGCAATCGTTGTCTCTGATTGAGAACCATACTTAGGCAGCCTGTTTTTCCCACTTGAGTTGTGGGTAGTTGTTTTCTGTATCTACCAGACAGAACTGTTTCGGTTGTGCTTACTTTGTGTTTCAGTGTTCAGCTTATTGATTAAATCTAACTTACCATGCTGCATCTTGGTCCTCTCCATCCAACAGCCGTTTCTGCCTCTCTCTCTCTCTCTATCACACACACAAACACACACACTTTCCCTATATCCCATCTGCCAGCTCCCTGCAGTGTGTGGTAATTAAAAAGATCAGCTTGTGTGATTCATCCTCTAGGCCTATGTGTGCATTTGTGTCAGAGAGAGAGTGTGTGTCAGTTTGTGTGTCTGTGTGTACCACGACCGTTCAATCCCCTGAGAGGATGAGCATGTGTGAGTTACCCAAGAAGACAAGGGACGTCACAGATCTTTATACTCCCTCTCCTTTACTTCCTTTCTCTCTCTCTCGCTCTCTTTCTCTCTCTGTCACTGTCACTGTCTCTCGCTCTCTCTCTGTCTATCTGTGTGTATATGTCAGGAATCGGGGTGAGAGGAGCGGCATTGGCCTCCTCCTTGACCGTTGTCAGATTTGTATCCCCTCTTCCTCCCCTCCATCCTCTCCTCCCTCCTTGCATCTCATTAAGAATCGCCTCTCCTCTCTGAGGCCATGTGCTCGTTGGATGATTACGGGTAAGGCTGACATTTCTCCTCCTTTTCCGCCCTCTGTCCGTTCGGTGTCGTTGTGTAGAGCATTGAGAAACGGTAGCAGCTCTAATAGAACAGCCATGGTAACAAACACTTTGCAGACCTTGTACAGTTGGTGTTTGGTCTGTTGTGAAGTGAGGCTTTAGTCAATGATGAAAACTGTTGTTGAATTTCTGAAGCTGTGTAGCCTACAGTAAACATGTATGTGTTCGTAAACCTGCGCCTGTGGTGACTGTCTTGATTACGATTGACTGTGTGTGTGTGTGTGTGCGCGTGTGCGTGTGCGTGTGCGTGTGTGTGCTTGTTTGTATGACAGGGAGTGTGACTCACTATACTTCTACATGTGGGGCGTTACATAGCACTGCGTGCGTGACACTAATAAAGCATTGCTAGCCCTGCGAGTGTTGGAACAAGGCCATTAAATACAGTGAGGCCATTAATATAATGAATGAAGCAGATAGGAAGGAAGGTTTCTGTCAGTGCAGGGGATTCAACAGCACTAGCAGAAGGTGTCCACTCTAAACCTGACGTTGTCCCTCCCCCCCATGTGAGAGCGCTTGCCAAATCAGCTGTGGCAGGGTGTTGATTGGCAGCAGAGGCGATGGATCTGATTGGCTGCTGCAGCTGTCACTCCTGCCCAATCCCACGGCTCGTCAGGTCTCTGACCTTGGAGAGAGCCGTTAAACCTGATCAAGGATCAGCTTAGGGACACACATACATACACACACACACCCTGCACTTCCCTTCTGGCAGAAGACACATCTCAGTTCAATGCATTCAGTTGTGTAACTGACTAGGTATCCCTATTTCCCTTTCCCTGTGTTGGACAGAAGGCCATCTCCCCCATCATAACATTCTATGATGATCTATGAGACTGTAGCAACTGCTTTTGTTTTTTTTATAAAGTGCCATATTCATTGAATGAGTTGAATTAGATGACTATAGAGGGGGGAACAGAAGAATCCCCCCAAAAGAATTGAAAAAAATAAATATATATAAAAAAGAATGCGGTGAATGGTCTGACTGCTATAGTAACACTCTAGCGCTCAGACACACACACAGACAGACAGACAGACAGACACACCATGGACTGTAAAGACTAGATAATGCCCTCACGAAGAGTTCATTGTGTCAGCAGTCACAGATCACCAGGTTCTGATTGGACAAAGCCTGTGTCCATGGCACACTGTCTGCTCAGCTCAGCCCGGTTGAAATGTTGTTGCATTACTACGAGCTCAATAAAGACAGAGATGGTAGAGACTGGACAGAGAGGTTGTCTGCTCAGCTCAGCCCGGTTGAAATGTTGTTGCATTACTACTAGCTCAATAAAGACAGAGATGGTAGAGACTGGACAGAGAGGTTGTCTGCTCAGCTCAGCCCGGTTGAAATGTTGTTGCATTACTACTAGCTCAATAAAGACAGAGATGGTAGAGACTGGACAGAGAGGTTGTCTGCTCAGCTTTGATGAAGACTCTGCCTGACAAAGACCAGTATGATTGAAATGATTAACATCTTATCACAATATTTTCCACATGTTTGACAGTATGGTGGTATTTGACCCTTTCTTCTGTTTCTGAGCAATGAAAGTTGTAGTGAAGTAGTCCAGTTTATAGACCTTTTCATTTCGCTCTGTCACCACATATTGTTAAAGATGATATTGGATAAATCTGTACCCGTATGTGGCTCCGTACCAGTATTGATGATGCTGAATATCGTCCAGCCCTAGTTGGGGCGATATTACTGCTACTAGTTCAGTACTGCTACAGTCCCTGTACTACAGGCACATAACGACTGGTAGCCAGTGACTCCATTCTAATAGTTACTCTGTCACACGCTGATCTGGTTCACCTGTCCTCGTGGTTGTCTCCACCCCCTCCAGGTGTCGCTTGTTATCCCCGGTGTATATATCTCTGTGTTTCCTGTCTCTCTGTGCCAGTTCGTCTTGTATGTTCCAAGTCAACCAGCATGTTTTTCACCGTGCTCCTGGATTTTTGATTCTCTTTTGCTAGTCCTCCCGGTGTTGAGCCTTGCCTGTTTCTGGACTTTGTACCCACCTGCCTAACCATTCTGCCCTGCCCTGACCTCGAGCCTGCCTGCCATTCTGTACCTCCTGGACTCTGTACCCACCTGCCTAACCATTCTGCCCTGCCCTGACCTCGAGCCTGCCTGCCATTTTGTACCTCCTGAACTCTGTACCCACCTGCCTAACCATTCTGCCCTGCCCTGACCTCGAGCCTGCCTGCCATTCTGTACCTCCTGGACTCTGTACCCACCTGCCTAACCATTCTGCCCTGCCCTGACCTCGAGCCTGCCTGCCATTTTGTACCTCCTGAACTCTGTACCCACCTGCCTGACCATTCTGCCTGCCCTGACCTCGAGCCTGCCTGCCACTCTGCACCTCCTGGACTCTGAACTGGTTTTGACCTTTTGCCTGTCCACGACCATTCTCTTGCTGACCCCTTTTGGAATATAATAAATATCAAAGATTCAAACCATCTGCCTCCCGTGTCTGCATCTGGGTCTGGCCTTGTGTCCTCATACTGTCTGAGTTAAATATACTGTATCTCTGTTTATAACAATCACAGGATACTGATAAGAATCAATTGCTTGATCAGAAACATTCCCACTGTACTGTATTGTACTCCGCCTTAATGCTTCAACCACGTCAACCACCAATAGTAATCGAACGGTCCATGACAGACAGAATTAGACGAGTACTAATACTGTTGAAAGAGATGGGAACTTGTCTCCATAGGAATAGAATCAATTCCTCCTCTGATTTCCCTTTTGGGGGAATGTGTCTCTGCAGCCTAGGGATTTAGTGTGGTGGTTTGATATTTGAGCCGCAGATGATGAGATGGAGCCGGTAATATCAGATATATAATCTAACCGGTCCTCTGGAACATGGATGGATACTGACGTGTTAAACCCATCAGTGGTTTTACCACAGGCTCTTTGAAGTCGTTTTCGCTCCCAACCAGAGTGAATGACGTCGACAAACATGGCCGGAATATGCAGTCGAAATACCTAAATGGGTGTCTGAGAAACGCAGTCAGTTCAGAAAGAAAACACGACGTTGTACCATTCCTTCGACACTATAGCGCTGCGTGGTTTGGCATTAGGGCTCCCTCAGGGTAGCTTACTGCCAGAGCCAAGCGTGATATGAAGTCGTGAGCGCGATATGCTATACCCAAATCCCTTGATGGAAGAAACCCAGACAGGTGGGGGCTGGGGGCGGTGGTGGGATGTCAGAAACAGCTGGCGCAGAGTGTGGTCGCTAGTCATAGCAACACGGCAAGCACGTGACATCCGGCGTGGAGGAAGCGTGTGTAGTACTGGTAGACAGCATGTAGTTAGAATGTGAACCCAATTGGTGTAATATCAGCTGACGCAATCAGCCACACTCGGGTTTCCCTTCTGAACGGACTACGCTTCATTTGGGGGAAGGGAGGTTGCGTACAGTACTCTTAAGTACTTCCATATCGGTTCATATATCTGTGGTTCAGATATTTATTTGAGCGAGAGACGCACTGGTATCTCTATTTACCCACCTGTGTGTGTGTGTGTGTGTGTGTGTGTGTGTGTGTGTGTGTGTGTGTGTGTGTGTGTGTGTGTGACAGCCGTATTGTAGCTCCACCCCACCCTGGCATGCCACCTCGAATTGGACGCGAGAAAGACGGGTCGGATGAATTAACAACAGTCACTCCTCCTCTGCTCTCTCCTCATCCCTCGCTCCGTGCGGGCTTACGCATCCCTGTTTCCGTCCAATCAGAGCGCCAGAAGAGGAGAGCAGAGAGGGATGTGAGGGGGAGTAGAGGACCAGCAGCCTCTGGGGCTGGCGGCCAACTGCTCATATCACAGCTGGGAGGGGAGGGGGGAGAGGGATGGAGGGGGGAGAGGGATGGAGGGGAGAGAGGGATGGAGGGGGGAGTGGGATGGAGGGGAGAGAGGGATGGAGGGGGGAGAGGGAGGAGGGAAGAGAGGGATGGAGGGGAGAGAGGGATGGAGGGGGAGAGGGAGGCTGTAATCCAGTGAGACACGCAGAGGAGAGGCAGTGTGAGGGCAACGCCTCACAGCACTGTGAATCTCTCTCTCGCTCTCTCTCTCTCGCTCTACCACTCTCTCGCTCTCTTTCACTTTACCGCAACCCTTTCTTGCTCTACTGCTCTCTCTCTCTCTCTCTCTCTCCTTCTCTCGCTCTCTCGCTCACTCACTCGACCGGCAAAAAACCCAAAGGGCTCTCCTCTCGTCTCTCATTCAGTGCTCTCAGACTCTGAGGGCTGCTCTATCGTTTTTCATTTATTCCCTTTTTTCTCTGTTCCTATTTTATTTTCTCTCCTCTTTTTCTCTCCCCATCTAAAATATCTGCTGTGGCAACGGATGCGTTGTGTCTAGAGCTACTAGGGCTACTCTGCGTTGGTGAAAAAGGACCCAAAGAGTTGTTTAGTTTGCGTCCTTTTCTTTCCTCAAGGCGTTGTCATTGGAAGCGTCTTTGTTCTTTCATTTGTATGTATTTATTGTCCTGCTCCATGTGAATTGCTGTGTTGTTACTGGAGAAATAGGTTTGTGTGTCTGTGAGGAGCCAGCAGAGGTGATCGAGTGAAGAGAGGGGAGGAAAGGGGGGGTTGTGTATTTGGCAGAGAGGGGGAAGCCCGGCTGTATCTCTCCGTTGCTGTGACTGTGAATCCACGGCAACCCCATTAGGTGCGGAGACGCAGAGGGAATTACTGGGATGCCATCGCTAACCTCTGACCTCTATCGTTAACTCACGCCACAGCCTGGACGGACAGACCAGGGGAAAGGAAAGAAGAATCAGGAGAGACACGGAGAAAGTAGATAAATCCTTGAATCTTTCCTGTAGCTGGGCTTGTGCGTCTGATGTGAGCTAGCACCATGGATATAAACGTGCAGTCCCACCGGTTCTACTTCCCTCAGATCTACTGTACTGAGGCTGTGCCTGCTGGTGCCCAGGTCCAGGTCACAGCGCAGGAGTTTAAAGTCAGGTAGGCTACTGGGTAACACTGGGTAGGTTACTGTGATGCTGCGCTACACTGGGTTGGATAGGTGACCATTGGGGAGACAGTAATACTGTAATGCTATGCGCATTAGTGAGGACCACAGCCAATTTGCAATGAGCAATAGTAACAGAGCAGCATACAGTAGCACAGTCCAGCTGGTATCTACTTTCCTATTGGCTGCATCTCAAATGACATCATTCATAATCATATTGCCTATGCAGTAGAGATTTGCAGCTACCAATAGCCAAGCCCTGTGTCTATTAGAGAGCAGGGTCCTTGATGGGGTTGCAGATAGATGTATAAATAGACATCCAATGTACAGAATGAATGTACATGTCTATCCTGTGGAATGGACAGCCGTGTCAGTTGTGTTCCATACATTGTGTTTCTATGTGCCAGCTGTGAGTGGTTGTCCTTGCAGAGGGGCTGGGGTAGAATGTTAATGTGTAAGCTGTGCAGTCAATGTCTAGGTCCTGATATGGGATGAGGGAGGAGGAGAGAAGAGAGGAGGAGGCATTGATGCCCTGTGAAGAAGCTTGCCAAGACTGCTGGGGTGATGACAGTGGTGCTGTTGTGTTGTGTTTGTCTCTGAGGGCCGCAGCCGTGTGTGTGTGTGTGTGTGTGTGTGTGTGTGTGTGTGTGTGTGTGTGTGTGTGTGTGTGTGTGTGTGTGTGTGTGTGTGTGTGTGTGTGTGTGTGTGTGTGTGTGTTGTAGCTGTAGCTTGTTTATGGCAGAGACCAGGGCTCTTTGTTCTTTCCGTCTGCCCTCTCCTTTCTCTCTGCCTGCTGCTCCTCCTCTTCCTCTCATCCTTCTCTTCTCCTCGTAAACGCTTGCAGCTCCCATGGTGCGTTGGAGCATCCTTCCCTGATGTTGCCACTGTCGCCATGGTTGCAGAATGCTCTGAGACACATGCTCAATGTTTTGTGCAGTGTTTTTTTGTTGTCTTCGGCACTATCTTTATCAAGTTTATGTCTGTCTGGCACCCAAACACTCTTCCTCTTTATCCTTGCAGTCATTTATCATTGTGTCAGCCATCCCTCCATCCGTCCATGGTTTCAGGTTTCGCCCAGTAGTAATCTGGTGTGTGATCACTGGTCAGATTTCTCCTCTCTAACTGATGATTAGATCAGCTTTAACAGACTCACTGAGTTTTCCTCTGGTAAGCAGCTTTGAACACAGCCAGGCCAGAGGGTATATTTCTACGAGGGATGTGACAACTGGACAATTCTTCTTTACCGTTTAAACTGACATTTATTTGATCGGTTATCCAAAACACATTTGAAGGAAAAATCTACACAATTCCACGTCAATTCATAATGCAGAATAGTGGGCCTATTACGTGTGTATGACCGGTAGACTCAGGCAATGAAGTGATATCTACCGCAGCCCTTTACAGACAGAACGCAGCGACAGTCACGTGGAAAGTTGATGACTTTTCCGACCATTAAAAAAGGTGCTGTGTCAGAAGACTGACTCTGTACAGTCATATTCTGTACTGGCATTTAATGTGCTATTGTTTCCCCGACGACAATGAACGTTGCTGATTGATGTGCTGCTGTGTTGTTTATGCTGTTTGTTTTTTCATGGTAGGTTAAATAGATTATCTTTCTACACAATGTCTTGCTAAATCGCGTTATTCAACATACTATTGCAGGCCATTCATGGGACTGGTCTTGCGAGCGCGGGGTAGGTTTCTGTCTCATAATATGAAATTACAGTAGGTTACCGGTATCGACTGTATCGATTACCCTTTGCCTCGGCTATGGCATGTTTGTTCGTCTGTTAGGGTAGACGACACTACGGCTTTTTAAACGCCGACAATAAACCTTCCCTGGAGTTCAACAGTCTGTAGAGTCATGCCTTTTCTGAAGCGGGACTAACTTCCATCACCAGGAGACCAGACCTGTGCCTCTTAGCCTCCCTGCTGTCTGTGCGCAGACCACTCTTTCCTAAACTAGGATGTTCTACACACAACAGACTGAACACACACGTGTCATTAGCAGAGAGAAAGAGCAGGCAGGCCAGGGCGAGGTAGGGACATATGTCTTGGTGATCTGTGTCTCGCAACGTCTTAATTGTCTTGCAAATTCACCAAAGTAGCCGAAAGTTTGCCTCTCCCTCGCTGGTTTTATTTTAAATGACACAACGTCCCCCAGGCTTTGATAGCCATATCGTCTCGTTAGGCTATAACATGGAAAATAATGGTTTATGATAACTGCACTGTGATGGTAATTATGTGTGAGGAGAAAATATTGTGTTTCATGTTAGGGATTTTTCTTAACGTTAAGGATCCCAACTTAGTTGAAACATTTTAACGTTTAAATGTTCACACCCCTAGTAGCTACAGTAAATTACAGCTAAGGCAGGAGGGTTATGTAGCTACAGTAAATTACAGCTAAGGCAGGAGAGTTATGTAGCTACAGTAAATTACAGCTAAGGCAGGAGGGTCATGTAGCTACAGTAAATTACAGCTAAGGCAGGAGGGTTATGTAGCTACAGTAAATTACAGCTAAGGCAGGAGGGCTATGTAGCTACAGTAAATTACAGCTAAGGCAGGAGGGTTATGTAGCTACAGTAAATTACAGCTAAGGCAGGAGGGTTATGTAGCTACAGTAAATTACAACTAAGGCAGGAGGGTTATGTAGCTACAGTAAATTACAGCTAAGGCAGGAGGGCTATGTAGCTACAGTAAATTACAGCTAAGGCAGGAGGGCTATGTAGCTACAGTAAATTACAGCTAAGGCAGGAGGGTTATGTAGCTACAGTAAATTACAGCTAAGGCAGGAGGGTTATGTAGCTACAGTAAATTACAGCTAAGGCAGGAGGGCTATGTAGCTACAGTAAATTACAGCTAAGGCAGGAGGGCTATGTAGCTACAGTAAATTACAGCTAAGGCAGGAGGGTTATGGAGCTACAGTAAATTACAGCTAAGGCAGGAGGGCTATGTAGCTACAGTAAATTACAGCTAAGGCAGGAGGGCTATGTAGCTACAGTAAATTACAGCTAAGGCAGGAGGGTTATGTAGCTACAGTAAATTACAGCTAAGGCAGGAGGGTTATGTAGCTACAGTAAATTACAGCTAAGGCAGGAGGGCTATGTAGCTACAGTAAATTACAGCTAAGGCAGGAGGGCTATGTAGCTACAGTAAATTACAGCTAAGGCAGGAGGGCTATGTAGCTACAGTAAATTACAGCTAAGGCAGGAGGGTTATGTAGCTACAGTAAATTACAGCTAAGGCAGGAGGGCTATGTAGCTACAGTAAATTACAGCTAAGGCAGGAGGGTTATGTAGCTACAGTAAATTACAGCTAAGGCAGGAGGGCTATGTAGCTACAGTAAATTACAGCTAAGGCAGGAGGGCTATGTAGCTACAGTAAATTACAGCTAAGGCAGGAGGGTTATGTAGCTACAGTAAATTACAGCTAAGGCAGGAGGGTTATGTAGCTACAGTAAATTACAGCTAAGGCAGGAGGGCTATGTAGCTACAGTAAATTACAGCTAAGGCAGGAGGGTTATGTAGCTACAGTAAATTACAGCTAAGGCAGGAGGGCTATGTAGCTACAGTAAATTACAGCTAAGGCAGGAGGGTTATGTAGCTACAGTAAATTACAGCTAAGGCAGGAGGGTTATGTAGCTACAGTAAATTACAGCTAAGGCAGGAGGGTTATGGAGCTACAGTAAATTACAGCTAAGGCAGGAGGGTTATGTAGCTACAGTAAATTACAGCTAAGGCAGGAGGGCTATGTAGCTACAGTAAATTACAGCTAAGGCAGGAGGGTTATGTAGCTACAGTAGATTACAGCTAAGGCAGGAGGACTATGTAGCTACAGTGAATTACAGCTAAGGCAGGAGGGCTATGTAGCTACAGTGAATTACAGCTAAGGCAGGAGGGCTATGTAGCTACAGTGAATTACAGCTAAGGCAGGAGGGCTATGCAGCTATGGTAAGTTACAGTGAGGGCTACAGTAAGTTACAGATACAAGGGTTAGAGCAGTGGTTGCAGTAGAAGTACAGAGAACCAACACCTCAAATGTTCCACTGCTTAAGTACTGGCATTCCTTACAATACCACCTCTAATACATGATCCCTGCTGTGGTGCAATTGTGAGAACCAACACCTTTACGCACTTGGCTAGAAGGCTAGAGGGATTTGAGTAAATCTACAGGTTATTCAGACACAGTTCAGTCTCTTATTACTGTACAAGGCACGAAGGAAAAGTCAGCATACGATGTGGTTTTCCTCTGACTGCTGTCCAGCATGGGTCTCTGTGGTCGGAGGGATAATAGCTTCACTCCTGTTTGATTTGGACGAGGCCCTGGCAGTCAGTCACTGCTTCAGTCAGGATACTGTTAGCACAGTGACGGGGGAATGAGGGAGAAGGAAAGAGAGAGACAAACAGGGAAGAAGCGGAGGAGAGAGCGAACAGAGGGAGACTTATCAGAGACGGGGATAAGGCGAGAAGGGAGAGAGAAGGAGAGTCTGTGGCACACATTCCCAGTTGCCTGCGTGGTGTTTGCAGCCTGCTGGCCGGCACATCCTCTCATCTCCAACACATGGAGAAACACGCCGAAATCAACACCACGCTGTGAAAAGATGAAAAAGTCTTTCAAGTCTGCTTTACTTTCACAAAATAAGTTCAACCCCTTCAGCTGTATTCATGTTTCCTAAACCACTAACTGAACCACTGGTGTCTGTTGTATTGTCCCTCCTTGTTTATGGATGTATACTGTAGGCTCATTGTGATTTCCCTTGCACTTTGTCAGCTTTGTGTGTGTGTGTGTGTGTGTGTGTGTGTGTGTGTGTGTGTGTGTGTGTGTGTGTGCGCGCGCGCATGGGGTGTATCCCTCCTCTTCGCTCTGTGATTCTGTGTGTGTGTGTTGGAGTAGTGTGTCAGCTGACTCCCACTAACCAGGAAATGGACACGGCTTTCTACAGCTGGATCAATACCCAGGTTATTAGTACAGAGAGAGTGATGGAAGGAGAGACGATTAGAGATAAAGGGACAGATAGAAAATAGGAAAGAGGAAATCTGAGAGGAATTCAAATGGGAAAATGCATGATGGGAAAAAACTGCAGGGAAATCAGAGGGGAAGAGAGGGAATGGGAGAGAGAGAGGGGGTGGAAGAGAGAGGGAATGGGAGAGAGAGAGGGAATGGGAGAGAGAGAGGGGGTGGGAGATAGGGAATAGGAGAGAGAGAGGGAATGGGAGAGAGGGGGGTGGGAGTAGGAGAGGGGGTGGGAGAGAGAGAGGGAATGGGAGAGAGAGAGGGGGTGGGAGAGAGAGAGGGAATGGGAGAGAGAGAGGGGGTGGGAGAGAGAGAGAGAAGGAATGGGAGAGAGGGAGGGGGTGGGAGAGAGAGAGGGAATGGGAGAGAGAGAGGGGGTGGGAGAGAGAGAGGGAATGGGAGAGAGAGAGGGGGTGGGAGAGAGAGAGAGGGAATGGGAGAGAGGGGGTGGGAGAGAGAGAGGGAATGGGAGAGAGATACGGGGTGGGAGAGAGAGGGGGAATGGGAGAGAGAGGGGGTGGGAGAGAGAGGGAATGGGAGAGAGAGAGGGGGTGGGGGAGAGAGAGGGAATGGGAGAGAGAGAGGGAATGGAGAGAGAGAGGGAATGGGAGAGAGAGAGGGAATGGGAGAGAGAGAGGGGGTGGGAGAGAGAGAAGGGGTGGGAGAGAGAGAGGGAATGGGAGAGAGAGGGGGTGGGAGAGAGAGAGGGAATGGGAGAGAGAGAGGGGGTGGGAGAGAGAGAGGGAATGGGAGAGAGAGAGGGGTGGGAGAGAGAGAGGGAGTGGGAGAGAGAGAGGGGGGGTGAGAGAGAGAGGGGGTGGGAGAGAGAGAGGGAGGGGGGGTGGGAGAGAGAGAGGGAATGGAGAGAGAGAGGGAGAGGGGGTGGGAGAGAGAGAGGGAATGGGAGAGAGAGGGGGTGGGAGAGAGAGAATGGGAGAGAGAGAGGGGGTGGGAGAGAGAGAGGGAATGGGAGAGAGAGAGGGGGTGGGAGAGAGAGAGAAAGAAGGAATGGGAGAGAGGGAGGGAATGGGAGAGAGAGGGGGCGGGAGAAAGAGAGAGGGAATGGGAGAGAGAGAGGGGTGGGAGAGAGAGAGGGAATGGGAGAGAGAGAGGGGGTGGGGAGAGAGAGGGGAATGGGAGAGAGAGAGGGAATGGGAGAGAGAGAGGGAATGGGAGAGAGAGAGGGGGTGGGAGAGAGAGAAGGGGTGGGAGAGAGAGGGGAATGTGAGAGAGGGAATGGGAGAGAGAGAGGGGGTGGGAGAGAGAGGGGGTGGGAGAGAGAGAGGGGGGGTGGGAGAGAGAGAGGGGGTGGGAGAGAAAGAGGGGGTGGGAGAGAGAGGGGGGTGGGAGAGAGAGAGAGGGTGGGAGAGAGAGAGGGGGGTGGGAGAGAAAGAGGGGGTGGGAGAGAGAGAGGGGTGGGAGAGAGAGAGGGGGTGGGAGAGAGAGAGGGAATGGGAGAGAGAGGGTGTGGGAGAGCGAGAGGGGGTGGGAGAGAGAGGGAATGGTAGAGAGAGAGGGGGTGGGAGAGAGAGAGGGGTGGGAGAGAGAGAGGGGGTGGGAGAGAAAGAGGGGTGGGAGAGAAAGAGGGGGTGGGAGAGAGAGGGAATGGGAGAGAGAGAGGGAATGGGAGAGAGAGAGGGTGTGGGAGAGCGAGAGGGGGTGGGAGAGGGAGAGGGAATGGGA
The DNA here is from genome assembly GCF_036934945.1 of Oncorhynchus masou masou. Taxonomy (NCBI): domain Eukaryota; kingdom Metazoa; phylum Chordata; class Actinopteri; order Salmoniformes; family Salmonidae; genus Oncorhynchus; species Oncorhynchus masou. The sequence continues at coordinate 1,778,656 of NC_088230.1, read as the reverse complement.
GAGAGAGAGGGGGTGGGAGAGAGAGGGAATGGGAGAGAGAGGGGGTGGGAGAGAGAGATAGGGAATGGGAGAGAGAGAGGGGGTGGGAGAGAGAGAGGGAATGGGAGAGAGAGAGGGGGTGGGAGAGAGAGGGGGGGGGGAGAGAGAGGGGGGGGGAGAGAGAGGGGGGTGGGAGAGATAGAGGGGGTGGGGAGAGAGAGGGGTTGGGAGAGAGAGTGAATGGGAGAGAGAGAGGGAGAGGGGGTGGGAGAGAGAGAGGCAATGGGAGAGAGAGATGGAATGGGAGAGAGAGAGGGGTGGGGAGAGAGAGAGGGGGTGAGAGAGAGGGGGGTGGGAGAGAGAGGGTGTGGGAGAGAGAGGGGGAATGGGAGAGAGAGGGGGGAGAGAGAGGGGGAATGGGAGAGAGAGGGGGTGGGAGAGAGAGAGGGAATGGTAGAGAGAGAGGGAATGGGAGAGAGAGAGGGGGTTGGGAGAGAGAGGGAATGGGAGAGAGAGGGGGCGGGAGAAAGAGAGAGGGAATGGGAGAGAGAGAGGGGTGGGAGAGAGAGAGGAATGGGAGAGAGAGAGGGGGGGTGGGGGAGAGAGAGGGAATGGGAGAGAGAGAGGGAATGGAGAGAGAGAGGGAATGGGAGAGAGAGAGGGAATGGGAGAGAGAGAGGGGGTGGGAGAGAGAGAAGGGGTGGGAGAGAGAGAGGGGAATGTGAGAGAGGGAATGGGAGAGAGAGAGGGGGTGGGAGAGAGAGGGGGGTGGGAGAGAGAGAGAGGGGTGGGAGAGAGAGAGGGGGGGGAGAGAAAGAGGGGGTGGGAGAGAGAGGGGGGTGGGAGAGAGAGAGGGGGTGGGAGAGAGAGAGGGGGGGTGGGAGAGAAAGAGGGGGTGGGAGAGAGAGAGGGGGTGGGAGAGAGAGAGGGGGTGGGAGAGAGAGAGGGAATGGGAGAGAGAGAGGGTGTGGGAGAGCGAGAGGGGGGGGGAGAGAGGGAATGGTAGAGAGAGAGGGGGGGTGGGAGAGAGAGAGGGGGTGGGAGAGAGAGGGGGGGGGTGGGAGAGAAAGAGGGGGTGGGAGAGAAAGAGGGGGTGGGAGAGAGAGGGAATGGGAGAGAGAGAGGGAATGGGAGAGAGAGAGGGTGTGGGAGAGCGAGAGGGGGTGGGAGAGGGAGAGGGAATGGGAGAGAGAGGGGGGTGGGAGAGAGAGGGAATGGGAGAGAGAGGGAATGGGAGAGAGAGGGGGTGGGAGAGAGAGGGAATGGGAGAGAGAGGGGGGTGGGGGAGAGAGAGGGGGAATGGGAGAGAGAGGGGTGGTGAGAGAGAGAGGGAATGGGAGAGAGAGGGGGGTGGGAGGAGAGAGAGGGTGGGAGAGAGAGAGGGAATGGGAGAGAGAGAGGGGGTGGGAGAGAGAGAGAGGGTGGGAGAGAGAGAGGGAATGGGAGAGAGAGAGGGTGTGGGAGAGAGAGAGAGGGAATGGGAGAGAGAGGGGGTGGGAGAGAGAGTGGGAATGGTAGAGAGAGAGGAATGGGAGAGAGAGGGGGTTGGGAGAGAGAGGGAGGGGGTGGGAGAGAGAGAGGGGGTGGGAGAGAAAGAGGGGGTGGGAGAGAGAGAGGGGGTGGGAGAGAGAGAGAGGGGGTGGGAGAGAGGGGGGGTGGGAGAGAAAGAGGGGGTGGGAGAGAGAGGGGTGGGAGAGAGAGAGGGGGTGGGAGAGAGAGAGGGAGTGGGAGAGAGAGAGGGGTGTGGGAGAGCGAGAGGGGGTGGGAGAGAGAGGGAATGGTAGAGAGAGAGGGGGGGGAGAGAGAGAGGGGGTGGGAGAGAGAGAGGGGGGTGGGAGAGAAAGAGGGGGTGGGAGAGAAAGAGGGGGTGGGAGAGAGGGAATGGGAGAGAGAGAGGGAATGGGAGAGAGAGAGGGTGTGGGAGAGCGAGAGGGGGTGGGAGAGGGAGAGGGAATGGGAGAGAGAGAGGGGGTGGGAGAGAGAGGGAATGGGAGAGAGAGGGGGGGGAGAGAGAGATAGGGAATGGGAGAGAGAGAGGGGGTGGGAGAGAGAGAGGGAATGGGAGAGAGAGAGGGGGTGGGAGAGAGAGAGGGGGTGGGAGAGAGAGAGGGGGTGGGAGAGAGAGGGGGTGGGAGAGATAGAGGGGGTGGGAGAGAGAGGGGTTGGGAGAGAGAGTGAATGGGAGAGAGAGGGGAGAGGGGTGGGAGAGAGAGAGGCAATGGGAGAGAGAGATGGAATGGGAGAGAGAGAGGGGGTGGGAGAGAGAGAGAGGGGGGTGAGAGAGAGGGGGTGGGAGAGAGAGAGGGTGTGGGAGAGAGAGAGGGAATGGGAGAGAGAGAGGTGTGGGAGAGAGAGAGGGGGAATGGGAGAGAGGGGGGTGGGAGAGAGAGGGAATGGTAGAGAGAGAGGGAATGGGAGAGAGAGGGGGTTGGGAGAGAGAGGGAATGGGAGAGAGAGGGGGCGGGAGAAAGACAGAGGGAATGGGAGAGAGAGAGGGGTGGGAGAGAGAGAGGGAATGGGAGAGAGAGAGAGGGGGTGGGGGAGAGAGAGGGAATGGGAGAGAGAGAGGGAATGGAGAGAGAGAGGGAATGGGAGAGAGAGAGGGAATGGGAGAGAGAGAGGGGGTGGGAGAGAGAGAAGGGGTGGGAGAGAGAGAGGGAATGTGAGAGAGGGAATGGGAGAGAGAGAGGGGGTGGGAGAGAGAGAGGGGGTGGGAGAGAGAGAGAGGGGGAGAGAGAGAGGGGGTGGGAGAGAAAGAGGGGGTGGGAGAGAGAGAGGGGGGAGGGAGAGAGAGAGAGGGGGTGGGAGAGAGAGAGGGGGGTGGGAGAGAAAGAGGGGTGGGAGAGAGAGGGGGGTGGGAGAGAGAGAGGGGGTGGGAGAGAGAGGGGAATGGGAGAGAGAGAGGGTGTGGGAGAGCGAGAGGGGTGGGAGAGAGAGGGAATGGTAGAGAGAGGGGGGGGTGGGAGAGAGAGAGGGGGTGGGAGAGAGGGGGGTGGGAGAGAAAGAGGGGGTGGGAGAGAAAGAGGGGGTGGGAGAGAGAGGGAATGGGAGAGAGAGGGAATGGGAGAGAGAGGGGTGTGGGAGAGCGAGAGGGGGTGGGAGAGGGAGAGGGAATGGGAGAGAGAGAGGGGTGGGAGAGAGAGGGAATGGGAGAGAGAGGGAATGGGAGAGAGAGGGGGTGGGAGAGAGAGGGAATGGGAGAGAGGGGGTGGGAGAGAGAGAGAGGGAATGGGAGAGAGAGAGGGGGTGGTGAGAGAGAGAGGGAATGGGAGAGAGAGAGGGGGTGGGAGAGAGAGGTGGGAGAGAGAGGGGAATGGGAGAGAGAGGGGTGGGAGAGAGAGAGGGTGGGGAGAGAGAGAGGAATGGGAGAGAGAGAGGGTGTGGGAGAGAGAGAGAATGGGAGAGAGAGGGGTGGGAGAGAGTGGGAATGGTAGAGAGAGAGGGAATGGGAGAGAGAGAGGGGTTGGGAGAGAGAGGGAGGGGTGGGAGAGAGAGAGGGGGGGGGAGAGAAAGAGGGGGTGGGAGAGAGAGAGGGTGGGGAGAGAGAGAGGGGGTGGGAGAGAGAGAGGGGGTGGGAGAGAAAGAGGGGTGGGAGAGAGAGGGGGGGGGAGAGAGGGGGTGGGAGAGAGAGAGGAATGGGAGAGAGAGGGGGTGGGGAGAGCGAGAGGGGTGGGAGAGAGAGGGAATGGTAGAGAGAGAGGGGGTGGGAGAGAGAGGGGGTGGGAGAGAGAGAGGGGGTGGGAGAGAAAGAGGGGTGGGAGAGAAAGAGGGGGTGGGAGAGAGGGAATGGGAGAGAGAGAGGGAATGGGAGAGAGAGGGGTGGGAGAGAGCGAGAGGGGGTGGGAGAGGGAGAGGGAATGGGAGAGAGAGGGGGTGGGAGAGAGAGGGAATGGGAGAGAGAGGGGGTGGGAGAGAGAGATAGGGAATGGGAGAGAGAGAGGGGGTGGGAGAGAGAGAGGGAATGGGAGAGAGAGAGGGGGTGGGAGAGAGAGGGAGTGGGAGAGAGAGGGGGGGAGAGAGAGGGGGGGTGGGAGAGATAGAGGGGGTGGGAGAGAGAGAGGGGTTGGGAGAGAGAGTGAATGGGAGAGAGAGAGGGAGAGGGGTGGGAGAGAGAGAGGCAATGGGAGAGAGAGATGGAATGGGAGAGAGAGAGGGGGTGGGAGAGAGAGAGAGGGGGTGAGAGAGAGGGGGGGTGGGAGAGAGAGAGGGTGTGGGAGAGAGAGAGGGAATGGGAGAGAGAGAGGGTGTGGGAGAGAGAGAGGGGTAATGGGAGAGAGAGGGGGTGGGAGAGAGAGAGGGAATGGTAGAGAGAGAGGGAATGGGAGAGAGAGAGGGGTTGGGAGAGAGAGGGAATGGGAGAGAGAGGGGGCGGGAGAAAGAGAGAGGGAATGGGAGAGAGAGAGGGGTGGGAGAGAGAGAGGAATGGGAGAGAGAGAGGGGGTGGGGGAGAGAGAGGGAATGGGAGAGAGAGAGGGAATGGAGAGAGAGAGGGAATGGGAGAGAGAGAGGGAATGGGAGAGAGAGGGGGGTGGGAGAGAGAGAAGGGGTGGGAGAGAGAGGGAATGTGAGAGAGGGAATGGGAGAGAGAGAGGGGGTGGGAGAGAGAGAGGGGGTGGGAGAGAGAGAGGGGTGGGAGAGAGAGAGGGGGGGTGGGAGAGAAAGAGGGGGTGGGAGAGAGAGAGGGGGGGAGAGAGAGGGGGGGGAGGAGAGAGGGGGTGGGAGAGAGAGGGGGTGGGAGAGAGAGGGGGGGGGAGAGAGAGGGGTGGGAGAGAGGGTGTGGGAGAGCGAGAGGGGGTGGGAGAGAGAGGGAATGGTAGAGAGAGAGGGGGTGGGAGAGAGAGAGGGGGTGGGAGAGAGAGGGGGGTGGGAGAGAAAGAGGGGTGGGAGAGAAAGAGGGGGTGGGAGAGAGAGGGAATGGGAGAGAGAGGGGAATGGGAGAGAGAGGGGTGTGGGAGAGCGAGAGGGGTGGGAGAGGGAGAGGGAATGGGAGAGAGAGGGGGTGGGAGAGAGAGGGAATGGGAGAGAGAGGGAATGGGAGAGAGAGGGGGGTGGGAGAGAGAGGGAATGGGAGAGAGAGTGGGAGAGAGAGAGAGGGAATGGGAGAGAGAGAGGGGGTGAGAGAGAGAGGGAATGGGAGAGAGAGGGGGTGGGAGAGAGAGAGGGGTGGGAGAGAGAGGGAATGGGAGAGAGAGAGGGGGTGGGAGAGAGAGAGAGGGTGGGAGAGAGAGGGAATGGGAGAGAGAGAGGGTGTGGGAGAGAGAGAGAGGGAATGGGAGAGAGAGGGGGTGGGAGAGAGAGTGGGAATGGTAGAGAGAGAGGGAATGGGAGAGAGAGAGGGGTTGGGAGAGAGAGGGAATGGGAGAGAGAGGGGGGTGGGAGAAAGAGAGAGGGAATGGGAGAGAGAGAGGGTAGGAGAGAGAGAGGGGTGGGAGAGAGAGAGGGGGGAAATAATATGGGTTAAAAGGTGGTCAAGGAGTAGTACACGCCTTAGAAAAGCCTTTGTGAAGGATTCTGGGTGTTTTGCGCCTGCCTGGCTTCCATGGTTACGGAGGCTGTGCATCCCAGAATAATGCCAGGTAACCACGACAACCAGCTTCGACCAACACCACAGGAGCACACACACAGCCAAGAGAGCAAATCTAACCTTTTCCGAAGTGTGTGTGTGTGTGTGTGTGTGTGTGTGTGTGTGTGTGTGTGTGTGTGTGTGTGTGTGTGTGTGTGTGTGTGTGTGTGTGTGTGTGTGTGTGCTCGCTCCACAGGCGCTCCAACAGACCAGGAGAGAGAAGTGAGGAGGATGCTCTGTTTCTCATCAGACCCATTTATCCTCCTGCTAAAACCTGAGGGTTGGGCCTCTTTCCATCTGCATATTAGTTGTTTTTATCTCTCTCCCTCCCTCCATCTCTCTCACACTCCATCTGTCTCTCTGTATCTCTCTCTCTCTCTCTCTCTCTCTCTCACACACTCCATCTGTCTGTCTCTCTCTCTCTCTGTCTCTCTGACCCTCACTCTCTCTCTCTCTCTCTCTCTCTCTCACTCTCTGACCCTCTCTCTCTCTGTCTCTCTGACCCTCACTCTCTCTCCCTCTCTCTCTCTCTGTCTCTCTGACCCTCACTCTCTCTCCCTCTCTCTCTCTCTGTCTCTCTGACCCTCACTCTCTCTCCCTCTCTCTCTCTCTCAGTTCCTCTCTATCGCTGTAAGGGATTTACTATCCCCCAAAAGTAACAGTGACCCAAACCTCTTTTAACTGATTCATTGTTATCATTCAGCCCATTCTAAAGATCATGTTTAAAGCCTCAGGCTACTCGATTGGACATTATTGCTTGTATGATTAGGTATTGGGGTGATAGTAAGTTTTCCTGTTGTACGATTCTCCTGGGAATAGGAAGTGTCTGTCTGTCTGCCTAAGACTCTGTCAAGTCATGGGAAATGTCCCCACACATGTGGTTGCCATGCAAGAAATACACTGTAAAATGATGCAATAGATGTAAAACAGAGAAGTTGCAGTGATATCCAGACTGGGCTGCAGGTTGCAGACCCAACCATTGTGTGAGTAGAGACAAGGGATGGCTTTCTGTCATGCTGTAAGTAAAGGGAAGCAGACTGACTGTGTTGCCAGTTTCATTGTGTGAGTGAGCACTTAGCCCAGACGGCCTCGGTCAAACGCTCAACCGTCATAAAATATCAAGTTTCAAGTTGAATTAGCCGTCTGTCGTGTGCGTGTGTGGGTGTCTGTCGTCGCGGTTACGGGTCATCAGTTAAATGACGTCATGCTGGAGAAAGCAGCCCCAGGGCAGGTCGCATCCTTCCTCAGATCTCCTTCTCATCCTTTCTCTCATCCCTCATTCTTTCATCCCTCATTCCATCCCTAGCAGAGGGGAAAAAGGTTCTCTCTCTCTGCTACATGTGCGGTAGCAGTAGACTCAATATTGTTATGAACTTGAGTGAAGACCCAAACGCGGTTTTAACAGAAAACAGAGTTCTTTAATAAAAAACAGGAATGGCATAAATCCTCTTCCAACGTAGTCAATGGAACAAAAGAACGTAGTATAATGCAGGTTGCACCTGCCATGCAGACTCCGACAGGACAGGACAAGGTGGAAGCAAACGAGACGACAGCTTGCTTCTGGCATCAAAAAACACAAACAAGAATCAGACACTGAAAGTAGCAGGAACAGAGAAAGAAATAGAGACCTAATCAGAGGGGGAAGAGAGAACAGGTGGGGAAAGAGAGAATGAGCTAGTTAGGGGAAATGAAGAACAGCTGAGGGATGAGAGACAGAGAAGGTAACCTAAAAAGACCAGCAGAGAGAGAGAATGAAGAGAAAGGACAGGAACAGACATAACAAGACATGACAGTACCCCCACTCACCGAGCGCCTCCTGGCGCACTCGAGGAGGAAACCTGGCGGCAACGGAGGAAATCATCGATCAGCGAACGGTCCAGCACGTCCCGAGAGGGAACCCAACTCCTCTCCTCAGGACCGTACCCCTCCCAATCCACTAGGTACTGATGACCACGGCCCCGAGGGCGCATGTCCAAAATCTTACGAACCCTGTAGATGGGTGCGCCTCGACAAGGATGGGGGGAGGGACGAGCGGGGGCGCGAAGAACGGGCTTAACACAGGAGACATGGAAGACCGGGTGAACGCGACGAAGATAGCGCGGAGAAGAAGTCGCACTGCGACAGGATTAATGACCTGGGAAATACGGAACGGACCAATGAACCGCGGGGCCAACTTGCGAGAAGCTGTCTTAAGGGGAAGGTTCAGAGTGGAGAGCCATACTCTCTGACCGCAACAATATCTAGGACTCTTGGTCCTACGCTTATTAGCGGCCCTCACAGTCTGCGCCCTATTACGGCAAAGTGCCGACCTGACCCCCTTCCAGGTGCGCTGCAACGCTGGACAAAAGCCTGAGCGGAGGGGACGCAGGACTCGGCGAGCTGAGATGAGAACAGCGGAGGCTGGTACCGAGGCTACACTGAAAAGGGGATAGACCGGTAGCAGACGAGGGAAGCGAGTTGTGGGCGTACTCTGCCCAGGGGAGCTGTTCTGACCAAGACGCAGGGTTACGAAAAGAAAGACTGCGTAAAATGCGACCAACAGTCTGATTGGCCCGTTCGGCTTGACCGTTAGACTGGGGATGAAAGCCGGACGAGAGACTGACGGAAGCCCCAATCAAACGGCAAAACTCCCTCCAAAATTGAGACGTGAACTGCGGGCCTCTGTCGGAAACGACGTCAGACGGAAGGCCATGAATTCGGAAAACATTCTCGATAATGATCTGAGCCGTCTCCTTAGCAGAAGGAGCTTATCGAGAGGAATGAAATGAGCCGCCTTAGAGAATCTATCGACAACCGTAAGAATAACTGTCTTCCCTGCTGATGAAGGCAGTCCGGTGATAAAATCTAAAGCGATGTGAGACCACGGTCGAGAGGGAATGGGAAGCGGTCTGAGACGGCCGGCAGGAGGAGAGTTCCCAGATTTAGTCTGCGCGCAGACCGAACAAGCGGCGACTAATCGACGCGCGTCACGTTCCCGAGTGGGCCACCAGAAACGCTGGCGAATGGAAGCGAGCGTACCCCGAACGCCGGGGTGGCCGGCTAACTTGGCAGAGTGGGCCCACTGAAGAACGGCCGGACGAGTAGGAACGGGAACGAACAGAAGGTTCCTAGGACAAGCTCGCGGCGACGGAGTGTGAGCGAGTGCTTGCTTTACCTGCCTCTCAATTCCCCAGACAGTCAACCGACAACACGCCCCTCAGGGAGAATCCCATCGGGGTCGGTGGAGACCTCAGAAGAACTGAAGAGACGAGATAAAGCATCAGGTTTGGTGTTTTTGAGCCCGGACGATAAGAAATAACAAACTCGAAACGAGCGAAAAACAGAGCCCAACGAGCCTGACGCGCATTAAGTCGTTTGGCTGAACGGATGTACTCAAGGTTCCTATGGTCAGTCCAAACGACAAAAGGAACGGTCGCCCCTCCAACCACTGTCGCCATTCGCCTAGGGCTAAGCGGATGGCGAGCAGTTCGCGATTACCAACATCATAGTTACGTTCTGACGGCGATAAGCGATGAGAGAAAAACGTGCAAGGATGGACCTTGCCGTCAGAGAGAGAGCGCTGAGAAAGAATGGCTCCCACGCCCACCTTTGACGCGTCAACCTCAACAACAAACTGTCTAGAGATGTCAGGTGTAACAAGAATAGGTGCGGATGTAAAACGATTCTTAAGAAGATCAAAAGCTCCCTGTGCGGAAACGGACCACTTAAAGCACGTCTTAACAGAAGTAAGGGATTTCACCCCCGTAGTGGACAAAAATGAATGGCAAGTTATTGGCATTGACCGAACCATGCACACATTGGCCAATACCACCCAAAGCGGCGTTGATTCATGCAAAGTTTACTGCTATTGCCATATGGGTATTGCCAGTTGTAACACTTCAAAAATCCAACAGGTGGCGATTGCACTCCACCATGGTTTTTCATATTGGTATTGGACTCCAAGTCAACATCCAAAAGCCAAATTTTGAAAAAACGAATTTTTTGAAAAAACGTATCACCCCTTAAAAAAGTGCTTTCTGGACCGTTTTTCGAAATTCTTTCGCTTTTTTTGACAATTACACATGTATAAGAACTGTATGAAAATACTTTTGTCCAATTTTATTAACATAATTTTTTTAATTTTTTTACTTGCGCATATTGCATATGTTTTGTCCATTTGCAATATGATTTCATAGGAAGTCAGAAGTCAAAAGTCAAAAATTCTTAAATTTCATAAAAAACTTCACACACCCCTAAAAAAGTGCTTTCTGGACCGTTTTTCGAAATTTTTTCGCATTTTGTGTCAGTTACACACGTATAAGAACTGTATCAACATACTTTAGTCATATTTTATTATCATAATTTTTTTTATTTTTTTTACTTGCGCATATTGCATGTGTTTTGTCCATCTGCAATATGATTTCATAGGAAGTCAGAAGTCAAAAGTCAAAAATTATTAAATTTCATAAAAAACTTCACACACCCCTAAAAAAGTGCTTTCTGGACCGTTTTTCGAAATTTTTTCGAATTTTGTGTCAGTTACATGTTTTTGTTTTTTTTTGCTTGTGCATAAGGCATATGTTTTGTGGGGGCCAAATGTCATAAGAAATTTGACATGCTCAAAAATCCTTCAGAAATGCAAAATTGACTGGCCTGATGAACTCGGGATGGCCGGGCAGTGATTGTTGTTCCTTTCAATCACTCGTGGTGTTGATTTCATCATGTCCATTTGTTTATGTTTTCTCACTTTTGCAAAGTCACTGTGCATTTGCCATATGGTTAACTGGGCATTCACCATCACCAATTTGTCATGCCATAAAAATCATGCAGGAATGCCAAATTGACTGGCCCGATGAACTCGGGATGGCTGGGCAGTGATACTGGTACCTCTCCATGGCTCTTTTGGGTTGATTTCAGAATGTCGCTTTTGGTGATGGTACCTCACTGTTAAAACATATTGCAAATGTTCCTTACTTTTGCAAAGTCACTGAAAATTTGTGCAGGAATGCCAAATTGACTGGCCCGATGAACTCGGGATGGCTTGGCAGTGATTCTGGTACCTCTCCATCACTCGTTAGGGTCGATTCCAGAATGTCCATTTGGTGATTTTTCTCACTTTTGCAAAGTCACTGTGCATTTGCCATATGGTTAACTGGGCAGTCACCATCACCAATTTGTCATGCCATAAAAATCATGCAGGAATGCCAAATTGACTGGCCCGATGAACTCGGGATGGCTGGGCAGTGATTCTGGTACCTCTCCATCGCTCGTTTGGGTTGATTTCAGAATGTCGCTTTTGGTGATGGTACCTCACTGTTAAAACATATTGCAAATGTTCCTTACTTTTGCAAAGTCACTGAAAATTTGTGCAGGAATGCCAAATTGACTGGCCCGATGACCTCGGGATGGCTGGGCAGTGATACTGGTACCTCTCCATGGCTCGTTTGGGTTGATTTCAGAATGTCGCTTTTGGTGATGGTACCTCACTGTTAAAACATATTGCAAATGTTCCTTACTTTTGCAAAGTCACTGAAAATTTTTGCAGGAATGCCAAATTGACTGGCCAGATGACCTCAGGATGGCTGGGCAGTGATACTGGTACCTCTCCATGGCTCGTTTGGGTTGATTTCAGAATGTCGCTTTTGGTGATGGTACCTCACTGTTAAAACATATTGCAAATGTTCCTTACTTTTGCAAAGTCACTGAAAATTTTTGCAGGAATGCCAAATTGACTGGCCCGATGACCTCGGGATGGCTGGGCAGTGATACTGGTACCTCTCCATGGCTCGTTTGGGTTGATTTCAGAATGTCCATTTGGTCATGTTTTCTCACTTTTGCAAAGTCACTGTGCATTTGCCATATGGTTAACTGGGCAGTCACCATCACCAATTTGTCATGCCATAAAAATCATGCAGGAATGCCAAATTGACTGGCCCGATGACCTCAGGATGGCTGGGCAGTGATACTGGTACCTCTCCATGGCTCGTTTGGGTTGATTTCAGAATGTCGCTTTTGGTGATGGTAACTCACCGCTTAAACATATTGCAAATGTTCCTTACTTTTGCAAAGTCACAAAAAATTCTTGCAGGAATGCCAAATTGACTGGCCCGATGACCTCGGGATGGCTGGGCAGTGATACTGGTACCTCTCCATCGCTCGTTTGGGCTGATTTCAGAATGTCCATTTGGTGATTTTTCTCACTCTTTCAAAGTCACTGTGCATTTGCCATATGGTTAACTGGGCAGTCACCATCACCAATTTGTCATGCTATAAAAATCATGCAGGAATGCCAAATTGACTGGCCCGATGACCTCGGGATGGCTGGGCAGTGATACTGGTACCTCTCCATGGCTCGTTTGGGTTGATTTCAGAATGTCGCTTTTGGTGATGGTACCTCACTGTTAAAACATATTGCAAATGTTCCTTACTTTTGCAAAGTCACTGAAAATTTGTGCAGGAATGCCAAATTGACTGGCCCGATGAAGTCGGGATGGCTTGGCAGTGATTCTGGTACCTCTCCATCGCTCGTTTGGGCTGATTTCAGAATGTCCATTTGGTGATTTTTCTCACTCTTTCAAAGTCACTGTGCAGTTGCCATATGGTTAACTGGGCAGTCACCATCACCAATTTGTCATGCTATAAAAATCATGCAGGAATGCCAAATTGACTGGCCCGATGACCTCGGGATGGCTGGGCAGTGATACTGGTACCTCTCCATGGCTCGTTTGGGTTGATTTCAGAATGTCGCTTTTGGTGATGGTACCTCACTGTTAAAACATATTGCAAATGTTCCTTACTTTTTCAAAGTCACTGAAAATTTTGCAGGAATGCCAAATTGACTGGCCCGATGACCTCGGGATGGCTGGGCAGTGATACTGGTACCTCTCCATGGCTCGTTTGGGTTGATTTCAGAATGTCGCTTTTGGTGATGGTACCTCACTGTTAAAACATATTGCAAATGTTCCTTACTTTTGCAAAGTCACTGAAAATTTTTGCAGGAATGCCAAATTGACTGGCCCGATGAAGTCGGGATGGCTTGGCAGTGATTCTGGTACCTCTCCATCGCTCGTTTGGGCTGATTTCAGAATGTCCATTTGGTGATTTTTCTCACTCTTTCAAAGTCACTGTGCAGTTGCCATATGGTTAACTGGGCAGTCACCATCACCAATTTGTCATGCTATAAAAATCATGCAGGAATGCCAAATTGACTGGCCCGATGACCTCGGGATGGCTGGGCAGTGATACTGGTACCTCTCCATGGCTCGTTTGGGTTGATTTCAGAATGTCGCTTTTGGTGATGGTACCTCACTGTTAAAACATATTGCAAATGTTCCTTACTTTTTCAAAGTCACTGAAAATTTTTGCAGGAATGCCAAATTGACTGGCCCGATGAAGTCGGGATGGCTTGGCAGTGATTCTGGTACCTCTCCATCACTCGTTAGGGTTGATTCCAGAATGTCCATTTGGTGATTTTTCTCACTCTTTCAAAGTCACTGTGCATTTGCCATATGGTTAACTGGGCAGTCACCATTACCAATTTGTCATGCCATAAAAATCATGCAGGAATGCCAAATTGACTGGCCCGATGACATAGGGATGTCTGGGCAGTGATACTGGTACCTCTCCATCGCTCGTTTGGGTTGATTTCAGAATGTCGCTTTTGGTGATGGTACCTCACTGTTAAAACATATTGCAAATGTTCCTTACTTTTGCAAAGTCACTGAAAATTTTGCAGGAATGCCAAATTGACTGGCCCGATGACCTCGGGATGGCTGGGCAGTGATACTGGTACCTCTCCATGGCTCGTTTGGGTTGATTTCAGAATGTCGCTTTTGGTGATGGTACCTCACTGTTAAAACATATTGCAAATGTTCCTTACTTTTTCAAAGTCACTGAAAATTTTGCAGGAATGCCAAATTGACTGGCCCGATGACCTCGGGATGGCTGGGCAGTGATACTGGTACCTCTCCATGGCTCGTTTGGGTTGATTTCAGAATGTCGCTTTTGGTGATGGTACCTCACTGTTAAAACATATTGCAAATGTTCCTTACTTTTTCAAAGTCACTGAAAATTTTGCAGGAATGCCAAATTGACTGGCCCGATGACCTCGGGATGGCTGGGCAGTGATACTGGTACCTCTCCATGGCTCGTTTGGGTTGATTTCAGAATGTCGCTTTTGGTGATGGTACCTCACTGTTAAAACATATTGCAAATGTTCCTACTTTTTCAAAGTCACTGAAAATTTTTGCAGGAATGCCAAATTGACTGGCCCGATGACCTCGGGATGGCTGGGCAGTGATACTGGTACCTCTCCATGGCTCGTTTGGGTTGATTTCAGAATGTCGCTTTTGGTGATGGTACCTCACTGTTAAAACATATTGCAAATGTTCCTTACTTTTGCAAAGTCACTGAAAATTTGTGCAGGAATGCCAAATTGACTGGCCCGATGACCTCGGGATGGCTGGGCAGTGATACTGGTACCTCTCCATGGCTCTTTTGGGTTGATTTCAGAATGTCCATTTGGTGATTTTTCTCACTCTTTCAAAGTCACTGTGCATTTGCCATATGGTTAACTGGGCAGTCACCATCACCAATTTGTCATGCCATAAAAATCATGCAGGAATGCCAAATTGACTGGCCCGATGACCTCGGGATGTCTGGGCAGTGATACTGGTACCTCTCCATCGCTCGTTTGGGTTGATTTCAGAATGTCGCTTTTGGTGATGGTACCTCACCGCTTAAACATATTGCTAATGGACAAGAGTCACCTGCAAGTCACCGTCCATCAGTCAATTTGATATCATTCAAAGCTAACTATTGGAGGCACTGTCAGTCTCTACGCACCCCAATGATACGTCCCTCCATCCATGTTGTGTATCTGTGTGATTTAGTTTTCCTTTGAATTTTTATGGGAAAAATGACTGATTTACAGTTCATGGGGGTTGCCTAATCATATATATGAAGTTTTGGAAAGATCTGATTTTTTTAACCCCTCCAAACAGCCCATGAGACACCAATTATGGCACTTCCGGTTGGCACAGGAAGCTGTAACTCAACATACATCCTCATTGGGCTATTCCATTAGAGAATCCTGAGTTTTAAGTCTTTACCATGAAAACTGACTGATTTACACAGGGTTCAATGCACTATGTCCATCAAATTGCAGGCAGTGTATGGGTACACACTTTTAGGGCGATTTGGACCACTTCCGGTTGGTCCAGGAAGCTTAGAATCGACACAGGTAGACCTTATAGTGGTCTGATGGACTGGTACCAAAGACAGGTTCATACAACATTCATAACCCATATAGACTCCAGGTTGTATTTAGTGGAGCAGCCAATATATTCCTATGGGGAGAGAAGTCAATGAACACTGTTTTTATGTAAACACCTTCTTTTGACTGTGAAGGGTTAATGTCACACGGTCAAGGATAGGCTTGGACAGATCAGGAGGACCTTAGGAACAGTCCTGTGGTTGAATTGTCTTTCTAAACCTAACGGTTCCGCCGCTGTCACCCAAAATCAAATGACGTACTGGTGAAGGCTTCATATTGGGCCTATTTTTCTCATGGTCGCCGCGCTCAGACCGAGCGAGCTACGGTCAAGCGGGGCACCTCGTTGGACTCGGCATAGTCTGGACACTATGGTGATGCCATTGTTTGTGTTGATTTCAGAATGTCCATTTGGTCATGTTTTCTCACTTTTGCAAAGTCACTGTGCATTTGCCATATGGTTAACTGGGCAGTCACCATCACCAATTTGTCATGCCATAAAAATCATGCAGGAATGCCAAATGACTGGCCCGATGACATAGGGATGTCTGGGCAGTGATACTGGTACCTCTCCATGAACTCGCTCGTTTGGGTTGATTTCAGAATGTCGCTTTTGGTGATGGTACCTCACTGTTAAAACATATTGCAAATGTTCCTTACTTTTGCAAAGTCACTGAAAATTTGTGCAGGAATGCCAAATTGACTGGCCCGATGACCTCGGGATGGCTTGGCAGTGATTCTGGTACCTCTCCATCACTCGTTTGGGTTGATTTCAGAATGTCCATTTGGTCATGTTTTCTCACTTTTGCAAAGTCACTGTGCATTTGCCATATGGTTAACTGGGCAGTCACCATCACCAATTTGTCATGCCATAAAAATCATGCAGGAATGCCAAATTGACTGGCCCGATGACCTCAGGATGGCTGGGCAGTGATACTGGTACCTCTCCATTGCTCGTTTGGGTTGATTTCAGAATGTCGCTTTTGGTGATGGTACCTCACCACTTAAACATATTGCTAATGGACAAGAGTCACCTGCAAGTCACCGTCCATCAGTCAATTTGATATCATTCTGACACCAAACTGATACAAACTGACACCAAACCCACTTTTCCCAACTCATTTAGGAGCCAAGTATAACATACTTCAGAGCTGGCCCAAAATTCACAAGGCCTTCGGTACAAAACATTAAAAAACCATAAAACACATAGTTACTTTCTAGCTGCGGGGCCAGTTCGGACATTATGTGTAGTCCTATGTGAGGCGACCCCGAATCCCGAGTTTCGGCCCGATAGGTCATTTGGTGTCCGAGTAAAAGCCTAATTGGTGCTGAAAATCCACTTTTTTCAATGCCTTGCTACGGGGTCCTTGAATGAGCTATCGGACCGAGATGTTGGGTTCTGTCTCTATGGGCCGAGACGGTCACAATGCACCTAGTCTTGTGTCTCTGGGACATTTCTAAATGTCGCCATTTTCGTAATGGTCAAAATGAATTGAAGTCATTGCAAATGTTCGACGCTGTTTCTCGGTCCGAGAACCTCCTAGAGCGCCGTAACTCACCACGCACTATCTACCTGAGGTCTAGAACAGGATTCTAAAGTTTCGGAACTCTAGGTCTGACGGTTCTTTTTTAGCTCGAACAAAGCTAACTATTGGAGGCACTGTCAGTCTCTACACACCCCAATACGTCCCTCCATCCAAGTTGTGTATCTGTGTGATTTATTTTTCCTTTGAATTTTTATGGGAAAAATGACTGATTTACAGTTCATGGGGGTTGTCTAATCACACATATGAAGTTTTGGACAGATCTGATTTTTTAACCCTTCCAAACAGCCCCTGAGTCACCAATTATGGCACTTCCGGTTGGCACAGGAAGCTATAAATACACACATGTCTTGACTGACATAGAAACCTAGGGAATCCTGAGTTTTAAGTCTTTAAGTTGAGAATTGACTGATCTACACAGGGTTGAAAAATGCAGAGGCCTCGGCACCTTTCGAGGTGATGTACATCCAAATACCTTTTGGGTCAATCTAACCACTTCCGGTTGCTCCAGGAAGCTTAGAATCGACACAGGTAGACCTCATAGTGGTCTGATGGAATGTCATAGAAGACAGGTTCATACAGCATTCATAACCCATAAAGACCCCAGGTTGTATTTAGGGGAGCAGGCAATGTATTCCTATGGGGAGAGAAGTCAATGCACACTGTTTTTTTGTAAACACCTTCTTTTAACTGTGAAAGGTTAATGCCACACAGTCAAGGTTAGGCTTGCACAGATCGGGAGGACCTTAGGAACAGTCCTGTGTTTGAATTGTCCTTCTAAACCTAACGGTTCCGCCGCTGTCACCCAAAATCCAATGACATTGTGGTGCAGGCATCATTGTGGGCCTATTTTTCTCATGGTCGCTGCGCTCAGACCGAGCGAGCTACGGTCAAGCGGGGCACCTCGTTGGACTCGGCACGGCCTTGGGATTATGTTTATGCCATTGCCTGCTCTCTGTGTCTTTAAACACCACGCTTTGTCACTCCATCCTTGCTGTGTGTGTGTGTGAGAGCTTTTCTTTGACATCTGTTGGGAAAAATGACTGATTTACAGTTCATGGGGGTTGTCTAATCACACATATGAAGTTTTGGACAGATCTGATTTTTTTAACCCTTCCAAACAGCCCCTGAGTCACCAATTATGGCACTTCCGGTTGGCACAGGAAGCTATAAATACACACATGTCTTGACTGACATAGAAACCTAGGGAATCCTGAGTTTTAAGTCTTTAAGTTGAGAATTGACTGATCTACACAGGGTTGAAAAATGCAGAGGCCTCGGCACCTTTCGAGGTGATGTACATCCAAATACCTTTTGGGTCAATCTAACCACTTCCGGTTGCTCCAGGAAGCTTAGAATCGACACAGGTAGACCTCATAGTGGTCTGATGGAATGTCATAGAAGACAGGTTCATACAGCATTCATAACCCATAAAGACCCCAGGTTGTATTTAGGGGAGCAGGCAATGTATTCCTATGGGGAGAGAAGTCAATGCACACTGTTTTTTTGTAAACACCTTCTTTTAACTGTGAAAGGTTAATGCCACACAGTCAAGGTTAGGCTTGCACAGATCGGGAGGACCTTAGGAACAGTCCTGTGTTTGAATTGTCCTTCTAAACCTAACGGTTCCGCCGCTGTCACCCAAAATCCAATGACATTGTGGTGCAGGCATCATTGTGGGCCTATTTTTCTCATGGTCGCTGCGCTCAGACCGAGCGAGCTACGGTCAAGCGGGGCACCTCGTTGGACTCGGCACGGCCTTGGGATTATGTTTATGCCATTGCCTGCTCTCTGTGTCTTTAAACACCACGCTTTGTCACTCCATCCTTGCTGTGTGTGTGTGTGAGAGCTTTTCTTTGACATCTGTTGGGAAAAATGACTGATTTACAGTTCATGGGGTTGTCTAATCACACATATGAAGTTTTGGACAGATCTGATTTTTTAACCCTTCCAAACAGCCACTGAGACACCAATTATGGCACTTCCGGTTGGCACAGGAAGCTATAAATACACACATGTCTTGACTGACATAGAAACCTAGGGAATCCTGAGTTTTAAGTCTTTAAGTTGAGAATTGACTGATCTACACAGGGTTGAATAATGCAGAGGCCTCGGCACCTTTCGTGGTGATGTACATCCAAATACCTTTTGGGTCAATTTAACCACTTCCGGTTGCTCCAGGAAGCTTAGAATCGACACAGGTAGACCTCATAGTGGTCTGATGGAATGTCATAGAAGACAGGTTCATACAGCATTCATAACCCATAAAGACCCCAGGTTGTATTTAGGGGAGCAGGCAATGTATTCCTATGGGGAGAGAAGTCAATGCACACTGTTTTTTTGTAAACACCTTCTTTTAACTGTGAAAGGTTAATGCCACACAGTCAAGGTTAGGCTTGCACAGATCGGGAGGACCTTAGGAACAGTCCTGTGTTTGAATTGTCCTTCTAAACCTAACGGTTCCGCCGCTGTCACCCAAAATCCAATGACATTGTGGTGCAGGCATCATTGTGGGCCTATTTTTCTCATGGTCGCTGCGCTCAGACCGAGCGAGCTACGGTCAAGAGGGCACCTCGTTGGACTCGGCACGGCCTTGGGATTATGTTTATGCCATTGCCTGCTCTCTGTGTCTTTAAACACCACGCTTTGTCACTCCATCCTTGCTGTGTGTGTGTGTGAGAGCTTTTCTTTGACATCTGTTGGGAAAAATGACTGATTTACAGTTCATGGGGGTTGTCTAATCACACATATGAAGTTTTGGACAGATCTGATTTTTTTAACCCTTCCAAACAGCCCCTGAGTCACCAATTATGGCACTTCCGGTTGGCACAGGAAGCTATAAATACACACATGTCTTGACTGACATAGAAACCTAGGGAATCCTGAGTTTTAAGTCTTTAAGTTGAGAATTGACTGATCTACACAGGGTTGAATAATGCAGAGGCCTCGGCACCTTTCGAGTGATGTACATCCAAATACCTTTTGGGTCAATTTAACCACTTCCGGTTGCTCCAGGAAGCTTAGAATCGACACAGGTAGACCTCATAGTGGTCTGATGGAATGTCATAGAAGACAGGTTCATACAGCATTCATAACCCATAAAGACCCCAGGTTGTATTTAGGGGAGCAGGCAATGTATTCCTATGGGGAGAGAAGTCAATGCACACTGTTTTTTTGTAAACACCTTCTTTTAACTGTGAAAGGTTAATGCCACACAGTCAAGGTTAGGCTTGCACAGATCGGGAGGACCTTAGGAACAGTCCTGTGTTTGAATTGTCCTTCTAAACCTAACGGTTCCGCCGCTGTCACCCAAAATCAAATGACATTGTGGTGCAGGCTTCATTGTGGGCCTATTTTCTCATGGTCGCTGCGCTCAGACCGAGTGAGCTACGGTCAGCGGGGCACCTCGTTGGACTCGGCCCTGCCTTGGGATTATGTTTATGCCATTGCCTGCTCTCTGTGTCTTTAAACACCACGCTTTGTCACTCCATCCTTGCTGTGTGTGTGTGTGTGAGAGCTTTTCTTTGACATCTGTTGGGAAAAATGACTGATTTACAGTTCATGGGGGTTGTCTAATCACACATATGAAGTTTTGGACAGATCTGATTTTTTTAACCCTTCCAAACAGCCCCTGAGACACCAATTATGGCACTTCCGGTTGGCACAGGAAGCTATAAATAAACTCATATCCTCATTGGGGTATGCCTTTACAGAATCCTGAGTTTTAAGTCTTTACGTTAAGAACTGAGTTATTTACGGAGGGTTTAGTGAGTGTGTGTTATTTCAGAAAATCATAGAAAATCACAGAAATGTCGCAGAGCTCCGCAGCACATTTTAAAAATACTCGTATGAACACCCTGCAACTGGATCTGTAACCGTTGAAAAAAAAAAAACACCTATATCTGAACATCACGATCTGGTCAACGTACGATTTCTCGTAAATGACGATAGATAAATGGCCGATTTTTTTTTTATTGACACCGGAGGCTCCTTGACTTTGACGTGAAGTGAAAAAATCTTTTCTCTATTTTCATTTTGGACCTTTAATCCCAGAAATATGGCCATAACTCAAAAACCGTTGAGGCCTAGACGCCATCTTGTTCGGGGCCATCTTCCCATAATGCCAAACCTACGCCCACCAAGTTTCGGCTTCGAAATATTTTCGGTTTCCGAGATATGGCACGTCGTGATTCGTGATGTTTTGTCCAATAGCAATATGATTGCTTATGCCCTCTTGTGGGATATTTCGGCATTGCGCAAAAATGGGCTAAAATTTGTTTATTTTATTAAACGAAAACCGAATGTCCGACAAAGTTCATTTGATGACTTCCCGGTAGGTCTGGCCCTACCGCTCGGCCCGACGCCGTCCCGAATTTCTAAAATGTTTTCGGACGTCTAGTAAGGGACCGTACAGTTCCAATAGGGACTTTCTCACTAACTATACGGTGATTGTCGAAATGTTCCCTTAAGGTATGTAAGGGCTGTGAGAGGAGCTGCCACCTGACCGAAATTACGGATGAAACGACGGTAGAAATTAGCGAAGCCCAGAAAGCGCTGCAGCTCGACGCGTGACTTAGGAACGGGCCAATCAATGACAGCCTGGACCTTAGCGGGATCCATCTTAATGCCCTCAGCGGAAATAACGGAACCGAGAAAAGGGACAGAGGCGGCATGAAAAGTGCACTTCTCAGCCTTCACATAAAGACAGTTCTCCAAAAGGCGCTGGAGGACGCGTCGCACGTGCTGAACATGAATCGAGAGAGACGGTGAAAAAATCAGGATATCATCCATGTAAACAAAAACAAAAATGTTCAGCATGTCTCTCAGGACGTCGTTAACTAGTGCCTGAAAGACAGCTGGAGCGTTAACGAGGCCGAAAGGAAGAACCCGGTATTCAAAGTGCCCTAACGGAGTGTTAAACGCCGTCTTCCACTCGTCCCCCTCCCTGATGCGCACGAGATGGTAGGCGTTACGAAGGTCCAATTTGGTGAAAAACCTGGCTCCCTGCAGGATCTCGAAGGCTGAAGACATAAGAGGAAGCGGATAACGATTCTTAACTGTTATGTCATTCAGCCCTCGATAATCACGCATGGGCGCAGGGACCCGTCCTTCTTCTGAACAAAAAAAAACCCCGCTCCCGGCGGGGAGGAGGAGGAGACTATGGTACCGGCGTCGAGCGAAACCGACAAATAATCCTCGAGAGCCTTACGTTCGGGAGCCGACAGAGAGTATAATCTACCCCGGGGGAGTAGTTCCCGGAAGGAGATCAATACTACAGTCATACGACCGGTGTGGAGGGAGAGAAGTGGCCTTGGAACGACTGAACACCGTGCGCAGATCGTGATACTCCTCCGGCACCCCTGTCAAATCGCCAGGCTCCTCCTGTGAAGAAGAGACAGAGGAAACAGGAGGGATAGCAGACATTAAACAGGTTACATGACAAGAAACATTCCAGGATAGGATAGTATTACTAGACCAATTAATAGAAGGGTTATGGCGCACTAGCCAGGGATGACCCAAAACAACAGGTGTAAAAGGTGAACGAAAAATTAAAAAAGAAATGGTTTCGCTATGATTACCAGAGACAGTGAGGGTTAAAGGCAGCGTCTCACGCTGAATCTTGGGGAGAGAACTACCATCTAAAGCGAACAAGGCCCTGGGCTCCCTAACTGTCTGAGAGGAATGTCATGTTCCCGAGCCCAGGTCTCGTCCATAAAACAGCCCTCCGCCCCAGAGTCTATCAAGGCACTGCAGGAAGCAGATGAACCGGGCCAGCGGAGATGGACCGGAAAGGTAGTGCGTGATCCAGAAGGAGAGGCCTGAGTAGTTGCGCTCACCAGTAGCCCTCCTCTTACTGATGAGCTCTGGCTTTTACTGGACATGAGGTGACAAAATGACCAGCGGAGCCGCAGTAGAGACAGAGGCGATTGGTGATTCTCCGTTCCCTCTCCTTGGCCGAGATGCGAATACCCCCCAGCTGCATAGGCTCAGCATCCGAGCCGGCGGAGGAGGGTGGCAGTGATGCGGCAGGTGGCAGTGATGTCAGTGATGTGGAGAGGGGAGCAACGGAGAACGTGAGCTCCTTTCCACGAGCTCGGCGACGAAGATCAAACCGTCGCTCTATGCGAATAGCGAGAGCTATTAAGGAGTCCAGACTGGAAGGAACCTCCCGGGAGAGGATCTCATCCTTAACCTCGACGTGGAGACCCTCCAGAAAACGAGCGAGCAAAGCCGGCTCGTTCCAGTCACTAGAGGCAGCGAGAGTGCGAAACTCAATAGAATAATCCGTTATGGATCTATTCCCCTGACATAGGGAAGACAGGGCCCTGGAAGCCTCCTCGCCAAAAACAGAACGGTCAAAAACCCGTATCATCTCCTCCTTAAAGTCCTGATACTGGTTAATACACTCAGCCCTCGCCTCCCAGACTGCCGTGCCCCACTCACGCGCCCGTCCGGTAAGGAGAGAAATGACGTAGGCGATGCGGGCTGCGCTCCTGGAGTAAGTGTTGGGCTGGAGAGAGAACACCACATCACACTGAGTGAGGAATGAGCGGCACTCAGTGGGCTCCCCAGAGTAACACGGCGGGTTGTTGATCCTGGGCTCCGGAGACTCGGAAACCCTGGAAGTGGGCGGTGGATCGAGGTGGAGTTGGTGAACCCGTCTTGTGAGGTCGGAGACTTGGACGGCCAGGGTCTCAACGGCATGTTGAGCAGCAGACAATTCCTCCTCGTGTCTGCCTAGCATCGCTCCCTGGATCTCGACGGCGGAGTGAAAAGGGTCCGGAGCCGCTGGGTCCATTCTTGGTCTGATTCTTCTGTTATGAACTTGAGTGAAGACCCAAACGCGGTTTTAACAGAAAACAGAGTTCTTTAATAAAAAACAGGAATGGCATAAATCCTCTTCCAACGTAGTCAATGGAACAAAAGAACGTAGTATAATGCAGGTTGCACCTGCCATGCAGACTCCGACAGGACAGGACAAGGTGGAAGCAAACGAGACGACAGCTTGCTTCTGGCATCAAAAAACACAAACAAGAATCAGACACTGAAAGTAGCAGGAACAGAAAGAAATAGAGACCTAATCAGAGGGGAAGAGAGAACAGGTGAGGAAAGAGTGAATGAGCTAGTTAGGGGAAATGAAGAACAGCTGAGGGATGAGAGACAGAGAAGGTAACCTAAAAAGACCAGCAGAGAGAGAGAATGAAGAGAAAGGACAGGAACAGACATAACAAGACATGACACAATATTACACATTCCAGTGAATACTCATTAGTACGAGATCATCTTCCCATGAAAACTAACTAGACAGACAGGAATGTGTCTCTCTCTCTGACCCTGCTCTAAGACTGAGCTCTAAGACTGAGCTCTAAGACTGAGCTCTAAGACTGAGCTCTAAGACTGAGCTCTAAGACTGAGCTCTAAGACTGAGCTCTAAGACTGAGCTCTAAGACTGAGCTCTAAGACTGAGCTCTAAGACTGAGCTCTAAGACTGAGCAAGACTTTATGACAAAGTGGGCTGTTTTGATTTCTTCCAAGAGAGGCTGAATATCTGGTGTAGATGTAGTTTGTAGATGTAGTTTCCGGAACCAGATTAAGCACCTTTTTACCTGGACCCCCAAAAATACACTTTAAATGGGGTTTCTCTTGGAGACTCTATCGAACATTCCAGCCCTTAGTGTGAAAATGCCACCCTTTGAATTTCTAAATCTTGAACAGAGTTTGACACAATGCCCACTTAACCCCACTTAACCCAGATGCACCAGTGTGTCAGAGGAAACACTGTACACCTGGCAACCGTGTCAGCGTGCACTGCTCTCGCGATGAGACAAGGACACCCCTGCCGGCCAAACCCTCCCCTAACCCGATGCTGGGCCAACTGTGCGCTGCCCCATGGTTCTCCCGGTTGTGACAGAGACTCGAACCAGGATCTCTAGCTAGCACTGCAATGCAGTGCCTTAGACAACTGCGCCACTCGGGAAGCCAGGTTTACAGTGAAATGCTAACTTACTAGCCCATTACCAACAATGCTTAAAAGAGTTAAAAAGTATGACAAATATTTGCTAACTAAAAAAGGAAATAGTAACACAATAAAATAACAATAACAAGGAGCACCAGTACTGAGTCAATGTGCAGGAGTTAGTTGTACCGAGTCAATGTGCAGGAGTTAGTTGTACCGAGTCAATGTGCAGGAGTTAGTTGTACCGAGTCAATATGCAGGAGTTAGTTGTACCGAGTCCATGTGCAGGAGTTAGTTGTACCGAGTCCATGTGCAGGAGTTAGTTGTACCGAGTCCATGTGCAGGAGTTAGTTGTACCGAGTCAATGTGCAGGAGTTAGTTGTACCGAGTCAATGTGCAGGAGTTAGTTGTACCGAGTCAATGTGCAGGAGTTAGTTGTACCGAGTCAATGTGCAGGAGGTAGTTGTACCGAGTCAATGTGCAGGAGTTAGTTGTACCGAGTCAATGTGCAGGAGTTAGTTGTACCGAGTCAATGTGCAGGAGTTAGTTGTACCGAGTCCATGTGCAGGAGTTAGTTGTACCGAGTCAATGTGCAGGAGTTAGTTGTACCGAGTCAATGTGCAGGAGTTAGTTGTACCGAGTCCATGTGCAGGAGTTAGTTGTACCGAGTCCATGTGCAGGAGTTAGTTGTACCGAGTCAATGTGCAGGAGTTAGTTGTACCGAGTCAATGTGCAGGAGTTAGTTGTACCGAGTCCATGTGCAGGAGTTAGTTGTACCGAGTCAATGTGCAGGAGTTAGTTGTACCGAGTCAATGTGCAGGAGTTAGTTGTACCGAGTCAATGTGCAGGAGTTAGTTGTACCGAGTCAATGTGCAGGAGTAAGTTGTACCGAGTCCATGTGCAGGAGTTAGTTGTACCGAGTCAATGTGCAGGAGTTAGTTGTACCGAGTCAATGTGCAGGAGTTAGTTGTACCGAGTCAATGTGCAGGAGTTAGTTGTACCGAGTCAATGTGCAGGAGTTAGTTGTACCGAGTCAATGTGCAGGAGTTAGTTGTACCGAGTCCATGTGCAGGAGTTAGTTGTACCGAGTCCATGTGCAGGAGTTAGTTGTACCGAGTCAATGTGCAGGAGTTAGTTGTACCGAGTCAATGTGTGGCTCAGTCGGTAGAGCATGGCGCTTGCAACGCCAAGCGTCGTGGGTTCGTTTCCCACTGGGACCACCCATATGTAAAGGTAGTGGCCCCAGCCGACTTGTAAGTCGCTTTGGACAAAAGCGTCTGCTAAATGGGATATTATTTATTATTATAATGTGCAGGAGTTAGTTGTACCGAGTCAATGTGCAGGAGTTAGTTGTACCGAGTCAATGTGCAGGAGTTAGTTGTACCGAGTCAACGTGCAGGAGTTAGTTGTACCGAGTCAATGTGCAGGAGTTAGTTGTACCGAGTCAATGTGCAGGAGTTAGTTGTACCGAGTCAACGTGCAGGAGTTAGTTGAGGGAATCGAGGTAATACAGTATGTACATGAAGGTAGGGGTAAAAGTGACTGGCCAATCAGAATATATAATAAACAGAGTAGCAGTAGCGTATGTGACATGTGTCTATATGTCCATGTGTCTATATGTCCATGTGTGTATATGTCCATGTGTGTATATGTCCATGTGTCTATATGTCCATGTGTCTATATGTCCATGTGTCTATTTGTCCATGTGTCTATATGTCCATGTGTCCATGTGTCTATATGTCCATGTGTCTATATGTCCATGTGTCTATATGTCCATGTGTCTATATGTCTATATGTCTATATGTCCATGTGTCTATATGTCCATGTGTCTATATGTCTATATGTCCATGTGTCTATAGGTCTATATGTCCATGTGTCTATATGTCCATGTGTCTATACGTCTATATGTCTATATGTCTATATGTCCATGTGTCTATATGTCTATATGTCCATGTGTCATATGTCCATGTGTCTATATGTCCATGTGTGTATATGTCCATGTGTCTATATGTCCATGTGTCTATATGTCCATGTGTCTATATGTCCATGTGTCTATATGTCCATGTGTTTATATGTCCATGTGTCTATATGTCCATGTGTCTATATGTCCATGTGTCTATATGTCTATATGTCTATATGTCTATATGTCCATGTGTCTATATGTCTATATGTCCATGTGTCATATGTCCATGTGTCTATATGTCCATGTGTGTATATGTCCATGTGTCTATATGTCCATGTGTCTATATGTCCATGTGTCTATATGTCCATGTGTCTATATGTCCATGTGTTTATATGTCCATGTGTCTATATGTCCATGTGTCTATATGTCCATGTGTCTATATGTCTATATGTCCATGTGTCTATATGTCCATGTGTCTATATGTCCATGTGTCTATATGTCCATGTGTGTATATGTCCATGTGTCTATATGTCCATGTGTCTATATGTCCATGTGTCTATATGTCTATATGTCCATGTGTCTATATGTCCATGTGTCTATATGTCCATGTGTCTATATGTCTATATGTCTATATGTCTATATGTCCATGTGTCTATATGTCTATATGTCCATGTGTCATATGTCCATGTGTCTATATGTCCATGTGTGTATATGTCCATGTGTCTATATGTCCATGTGTCTATATGTCCATGTGTCTATATGTCCATGTGTCTATATGTCCATGTGTTTATATGTCCATGTGTCTATATGTCCATGTGTCTATATGTCCATGTGTCTATATGTCTATATGTCCATGTGTCTATATGTCCATGTGTCTATATGTCCATGTGTCTATATGTCCATGTGTGTATATGTCCATGTGTCTATATGTCCATGTGTCTATATGTCCATGTGTCTATATGTCTATATGTCCATGTGTCTATATGTCCATGTGTCTATATGTCCATGTGTTTATATGTCCATGTGTCTATATGTCCATGTGTCTATATGTCCATGTGTCTATATGTCCATGTGTCTATATGTCTATATGTCCATGTGTCTATATGTCCATGTGTCTATATGTCTATAGGTCCATGTGTCTATATGTCCATGTGTCTATATGTCCATGTGTCTATATGTCCATGTGTCTATATGTCCATGTGTCTATATGTCCATGTGTCTATATGTCTATATGTCCATGTGTCTATATGTCCATGTGTCTATATGTCCATGTGTTTATATGTCCATGTGTCTATATGTCCATGTGTCTATATGTCCATGTGTCTATATGTCCATGTGTCTATATGTCTATATGTCCATGTGTCTATATGTCCATGTGTCTATATGTCTATACGTCCATGTGTCTATATGTCCATGTGTCTATATGTCCATATGTCTATATGTCCATGTGTCTATATGTCCATGTGTCTATATGTCCATGTGTCTATATGTCTATATGTCCATGTGTCTATATGTCCATGTGTCTATATGTCTATATGTCCATGTGTCTATATGTCCATGTGTCTATATGTCCATGCGTCCATGTGTCTATATGTCCATGTGTCTATATGTCCATGTGTCTATATGTCCATGTGTCTATATGTCCATGTGTCCATATGTCTATATGTCCATGTGTCTATATGTCCATGTGTCTATATGTCCATGTGTCTATATGTCTATATGTCCATGTGTCTATATGTCCATGTGTCTATATGTCTATATGTCCATGTGTCTATATGTCTATATGTCCATGTGTCTATATGTCCATGTGTCTATATGTCCATGTGTCTATATGTCTATATGTGCATGTGTCTATATGTCCATGTGTCTATATGTCCATGTGTCTATATGTCCATGTGTCTATGTGTCTATATGTCCATGTGTCTATATGTCCATGTGTCTATATGTCCATGTGTCTATATGTCTATATGTCCATGTGTCTATATGTCCATGTGTCTATATGTCCATGTGTCTATATGTCTATATGTGCATGTGTCTATATGTCCATGTGTCTATATGTCCATGTGTCTATATGTCCATGTGTCTATATGTCTATATGTCTATATGTCTATATGTCCATGTGTCTATATGTCCATGTGTCTATATGTCCATGTGTCTATATGTCCATGTGTCTATATGTCCATGTGTCTATATGTCCATGTGTCTATATGTCTATATGTCCATGTGTCTATATGTCCATGTGTCTACATGTCCATGTGTCTATATGTCCATGTGTCCTATATGTCTATATGTCCATGTGTCTATATGTCCATGTGTGTATATGTCTATATGTCTATATGTCCATGTGTCTATATGTCTATATGTCTATATGTCTATATGTCCATGTGTCTATATGTCCATGTGTCTATATGTCCATGTGTCTATATGTCCATGTGTCTATATGTCCATGTGTCTATATGTCTATATGTCCATGTGTCTATATGTCCATGTGTCTACATGTCCATGTGTCTATATGTCCATGTGTCTATATGTCTATATGTCCATGTGTCTATATGTCCATGTGTGTATATGTCTATATGTCTATATGTCCATGTGTCTATATGTCTATATGTCTATATGTCCATGTGTCTATATGTCCATGTGTCTATATGTCCATGTGTCTATATGTCCATGTGTCTATATGTCCATGTGTGTGTGTGTGTGTGTGTTAGAGTGCCATTGTGGTATGTGTGAGAGTGTGGGTAGAGTCACTGTGGGGACAACAGTGGATGAATCCCGGAACATATCCCAGTCCGCTTAGCGTCCGCTACATTTAACCACTTCCATGTTAAAGCTCGTCACTGGTATTTCCTGTTTGAGTTTGTGCTTGTAAGCAGGAATCAGGAGGATAGAGTAGAGTTATGGTTTGATTTGCCAAATGACATGCGGGGAGAGCTTTCATTGCATGCGCCTCTGTGCATGGAGTGAAGGTGATCTAGACTTGTTATCCACTCGCTCAATTGCTTTCCGATCGCTCCCTCTAAACACGCGTGCTACTGAGTGCAAGCTCCTGTCAACCTGCAGAAGTACAATTCAATAAGAACATAGACACTGATGAGATACAGAAGCTACATTCCTGATGACAGTTTAATCACAAATTCAAAATGGACTGGTTGATTGAAGTAGTGAAATATGTGTTCCAACAACGAACTGCAGTTTTGGAATAATTACATCCTGTCTATTTTTCACATTGGCTACTTGCGAACTGCTAGTGCCATTTATAATTGGTTAGCCTAAGGCTAGGCTATAACCACTCTACACATAGACAGGTCCCACACTGAAAATATGCATAAACATTAGTTTGATAAAGACAACAAGGATATTTTGATCAGAATCATTAAGTCTAGGCCTACTCACCAAACAGATGTCGTGGCCGTGATTCATCACCATGCAGTCTTCATTGTGGAATTGTTAATTAAGCTTTTTGACGACTAGAGGATGCGGCAAACACTCTCTGCTTGTGTGTATCTAGCATCGTTCCGCTCTGTCTGTAATTAAAGCAGCATAGACTGTCTGTCTGTCTGTCTGTCTGTAATTAAAGGAGCATAGACTGTCTGTCTGTCTGTCTGTCTGTAATTAAAGCAGCATAGACTGTCTGTCTGTCTGTAATTAAAGCAGCATAGACTGTCTGTCTGTCTGTCTGTCTGTCTGTCTGTCTGTCTGTCTGTCTGTAATTAAAGCAGCATAGACTGTCTGTCTGTCTGTCTGTCTGTCTGTCTGTCTGTCTGTCTGTAATAATGAATGAATGAAACCTTCTGAAGGCTTTTCGGGGAAGACATTTTTATTTATATCACATCACAGCCACTGTAGCTCATTCATCTTTTCTTCCTTAGCCAAATATTCCGCCCCAGTTGTCATGCCAACAGATTAGTGTGCTCTTGCATGGTCTCTCTGCAGCCAAGTGAGGGGTTCGAGAGAGAGAGAGAGACAGAGAGAGACAGAGAGAGAGACAGAGAGAGAGAGAGAGAGAGAGAGAGAGAGAGAGAGAGAGAGGTCTGCATCCCGGTCTCCAGGCTCTCAAACACTCCTCAGAAACACACCCACACTCCAAAACACAGGTCAAGCTCTCAAGGCTCTAACACACAGTCAGACACTATGTTAGACACAAATATGCACTCTTAGACAAAAACACACTCCAATGACAACACACACACACAACCAAACAGAACACCACTCTAATACACAGGTCACAACACATCTGGGTCAAGATATTGCATGTCTCCACTGCATGAGTACTGGACCATAGGGATTTCCCTCTCCTTCCAAACAGAATTGTCTCTTTTTGCGTAGCCCATGAACCCTAAGCCTATCCCAAATAGACTATTCAACCCTAAACCTATCCCAAATAGACTATTCAATCCCAGGGCTTACCCAAATAGACCCTTCAATCCCAGGGCTAACCCAAATAGACTATTCAATCCCAGGGCTAACCCAAATAGACTATTCAATCCCAGGGCTAACCCAAATAGACTATTCAATCCCAGGGCTAACCCAAATAGACTATTCAATCCCAGGGCTAACCCAAATAGACTATTCAATCCCAGGGCTAACCCAAATAGACCCTTCAATCCCAGGGCTAACCCAAATAGACTATTCAATCCCAGGGCTAACCCAAATAGACTATTCAATCCCAGGGCTAACCCAAATAGACCCTTCAATCCCAGGGCTAACCCAAATAGACTATTCAATCCCAGGGCTAACCCAAATAGACTATTCAATCCCAGGGCTAACCGAATAGACTATTCAATCCCAGGGCTAACCCAAATAGACTATTCAATCCCAGGGCTAACCCAAATAGACTATTCAATCCCAGGGCTAACCCAAATAGACTATTCAATCCCAGGGCTATCCCAAATAGACTATTCAATCCCAGGGTTTACCCAAATAGACTATTCAATCCCAGGGCTAACCCAAATAGACTATTCAATCCCAGGGCTAACCCAAATAGACTATTCAATCCCAGGGCTATCCCAAATAGACTATTCAATCCCAGGGCTAACCCAAATAGACTATTCAATCTTGGGCTAAGCAAAATAGACTATTAAATCCTAGGGCTAACCCAAATAGACTATTAAATCCTAGGGCTAACCCAAATAGACTATTGATCCTAGGGCTAACCCAAATAGACTATTCAATCCTAGGGCTAACCCAGTATAGACTATTCAATCCCAGGGCTAACCCAAATAGACTATTCAATCCCAGGGCTAACCCAAATAGACTATTCAATCCCAGGGCTAACCCAAATAGACTATTCAATCCCAGGGCTAACCCAAATAGACCCTTCAATCCCAGGGCTAACCCAAATAGACTATTCAATCCCAGGGCTAACCCAAATAGACTATTCAATCCCAGGGCTAACCCAAATAGACCCTTCAATCCCAGGGCTAACCCAAATAGACTATTCAATCCCAGGGCTAACCCAAATAGACTATTCAATCCCAGGGCTAACCCGAATAGACTATTCAATCCCAGGGCTAACCCAAATAGACTATTCAATCCCAGGGCTAACCCAAATAGACTATTCAATCCCAGGGCTAACCCAAATAGACTATTCAATCCCAGGGCTATCCCAAATAGACTATTCAATCCCAGGGTTTACCCAAATAGACTATTCAATCCCAGGGCTAACCCAAATAGACTATTCAATCCCAGGGCTAACCCAAATAGACTATTCAATCCCAGGGCTATCCCAAATAGACTATTCAATCCCAGGGCTAACCCAAATAGACTATTCAATCTTGGGCTAAGCAAAATAGACTATTAAATCCTAGGGCTAACCCAAATAGACTATTAAATCCTAGGGCTAACCCAAATAGACTATTGATCCTAGGGCTAACCCAAATAGACTATTCAATCCTAGGGCTAACCCAGTATAGACTATTCAATCCCAGGGCTAACCCAAATAGACTATTCAATCCCAGGGTTAACCCAAATAGACTATTCAATCCTAGGACTAACCCAAATAGACTATTCAATCCTAGGGCTAACCCAAATAGACTATTAAATCCTAGGGCTAACCCAAATAGACTATTCAATCCTAGGGCTAACCCAAATAGACTATTCAATCGTAGGGCTAACCCAAATAGACTATTTAATCCCAGGGCTAACCCAAATAGACTATTCAATCCTAGGGCTAACCCAAATAGACTATTCAATCCCAGGGCTAACCCAAATAGACTATTCAATCCCAGGGCTAACCTAAATAGACTATTCAATCCCAGGGCTAACCCAAATAGACTATTCAATCCTAGGGCTAACCCAAATAGACTATTCAATCCCAGGGCTAACCCAAATAGACTATTCAATCCTAGGGCTAACCCAAATATACTATTCAATTCTAGGGCTAACCCAAATAGACTATTCGAACCTAGGGCTAACCCAAATAGACTATTCAATCCTAGGGCTAACCCAAATAGACTATTCAATCCTAGGGCTAACCCAAATAAATTATTAAATCCTAGGGCTAACCCAAATAGACTATTAAATCCTAGGGCTAACCCAAATAGACTATTGATCCTAGGGCTAACCCAAATAGACTATTCAATCCTAGGGCTAACCCAGTATAGACTATTCAATCCCAGGGCTAACCCAAATAGACTATTCAATCCCAGGGCTAACCCAAATAGACTATTCAATCCTAGGGCTAACCCAAATAGACTATTCAATCCTAGGGCTAACCCAAATAGACTATTCAATCCTAGGGCTAACCCAAATAGACTATTCAATCCTAGGGCTAACCCAAATAGACTATTAAATCGTAAGGCTAACCCAAATAGACTATTCAATCCTAGGGCTAACCCAAATAGACTATTAAATCCTAGGGCTAACCCAAATAGACTATTCAATCGTAGGGCTAACCCAAATAGACTATTTAATCCCAGGGCTAACCCAAATAGACTATTCAATCCTAGGGCTAACCCAAATAGACTATTCAATCCCAGGGCTAACCCAAATAGACTATTCAATCCCAGGGCTAACCTAAATAGACTATTCAATCCCAGGGCTAACCCAAATAGACTATTCAATCCTAGGGCTAACCCAAATAGACTATTCAATCCCAGGGCTAACCCAAATAGACTATTCAAACCTAGGGCTAACCCAAATAGACTATTCAATCCTAGGGCTAACCCAAATAGACTATTCAATCCCAGGGCTAACCCAAATAGACTATTCAATCCCAGGGCTAACCCAAATAGACTATTAAATCCTAGGGCTAACCCAAATAGACTATTCAATCCTAGGGCTAACCCAAATATACTATTCAATTCTAGGGCTAACCCAAATAGACTATTCGAACCTAGGGCTACCCCAAATAGACTATTCAATCCTAGGGCTAACCCAAATAGACTATTCAATCCTAGGGCTAACCCAAATAAATTATTAAATCCTAGGGTTAACCCAAATAGACTATTAAATCCTAGGGCTAACCCAAATAGACTATTAAATCCTAGGGCTAACCCAAATAGACTATTCAATCCTAGGGCTAACCCAAATAGACTATTCAATCCCAGGGCTAACCCAAATAGACTATTCAATCCTAGGGCTAACCCAAATAGACTATTCAATCCCAGGGCTAACCCAAATAGACTATTCAAGCCTAGGGCTAACCCAAATAGACTATTAAATCCCAGGGCTAACCCAAATAGACTATTCAATCCCAGGGCTAACCCAAATAGACTATTCATCCTAGGGCTAACCCATATAGACTATTCAATCCCAGGGCTAACCCAAATAGACTATTCAAGCCTAGGGCTAACCCAAATAGACTATTCAATCCTAGGGCTAACCCAAATATACTATTCAATCCTAGGGCTAACCCAAATAGACTATTCAATCCTAGGGCTAACCCAAATAGTCTATTCAATCCTAGGGGTAACCCAAATAGACTATTCAATCCTAGGGCTAACCCAAATAGACTATTCAAACCTAGGGCTAACCGAAATAGACTATTAAATCCTAGGGCTAACCCAAATAGACTATTCAATCCTAGGGCTAACCCAAATAGACTATTCCATCCTAGGGCTAACACAAATAGACTATTCAATCCCAGGGCTAACCCAAATAGACTATTCAATCCTAGGGCTAACCCAAATAGACTATTCAATCCCAGGGCTAACCCAAATAGACTATTCAATCCCAGGGCTAACCCAAATAGACTATTCAATCCCAGGGCTAACCCAAATAGACTATTCAATACCAGGGCTAACCCAAATAGACTATTCAATCCCAGGGCTAACCCAAATAGACTATTCAAACCTAGGGCTAACCCAAATAGACTATTCAATCCTAGGGCTAACCCAAATAGACTATTCAATCACAGGGCTAACCCAAATAGACTATTCAATCCTAGGGCTAACCCAAATAGACTATTCAATCCCAGGGCTAACACAAATAGACTATTCAATCCCAGGGCTAACCCAAATAGACTATTCAATCCCAGGGCTAACCCAAATAGACTATTCAATCCTAGGGCTAACCCAAATAGACTATTCAATCCTAGGGCTAACCCAAATATACTATTCAATCCTAGGGCTAACCCAAATAGACTATTCAAACCTAGGGCTAACCCAAATAGACTATTCAATCCTAGGGCTAACCCAAATAGACTATTCAATCCTAG
The DNA here is from genome assembly GCF_036934945.1 of Oncorhynchus masou masou. NCBI lineage: Eukaryota > Metazoa > Chordata > Actinopteri > Salmoniformes > Salmonidae > Oncorhynchus > Oncorhynchus masou. The sequence goes on along the minus strand of NC_088230.1, from coordinate 1,743,801 downwards.
GGCTAACCCAAATAAACTATTAAATCCTAGGGCTAACCCAAATAGACTATTAAATCCTAGGGCTAACCCAAATAGACTATTAAATCCTAGGGCTAACCCAAATAGACTATTCAATCCTAGGGCTAACCCAAATAGACTATTCAATCCCTGGGCTAACCCAAATAGACTATTCAATCCTAGGGCTAACCCAAATAGACTATTCAATCCCAGGGCTAACCCAAATAGACTATTCAAGCCTAGGGCTAACCCAAATAGACTATTCAATCCCAGGGCTAACCCAAATAGACTATTCAATCCCAGTGCTAACCCAAATAGACTATTCAACCCTAGGGCTAACCCAAATAGACTATTAAATCCTAGGGCTAACCCAAATAGACTATTCAATCCTAGGGCTAACCCAGTATAGACTATTCAATCCTAGGGCTAACCCAAATAGACTATTCAATCCCAGGGCTAACCCAAATAGACTATTCAATCCTAGGGCTAACCCAAATAGACTATTCAATCCCAGGGCTAACCCAAATAGACTATTCAATCCCAGGGCTAACCCAAATAGACTATTCAATCCCAGGGCTAACCCAAATAGACTATTCAATCCCAGGGCTAACCCAAATAGACTATTCAATCCCAGGGCTAACCCAAATAGACTATTAAATCCTAGGGCTAACCCAAATAGACTATTCAATCCCAGGGCTAACCCAAATAAATGGACTGAGTGGGTAAACCAAATAATAATCCCTGATACATTTCACAATATCTCACAATGTAATCTGCCGGATGTCTTAAAATTGAGCAATTCCATGTCCAGTCACAACTCTATCTCTGCTCTCTAGATGTGTAGAAGAGCATGTTCGGGAAAAACTCCCCCATCTCTCTCTCACCCTTCCTGGCTCTCCCTTCCTCTCTCCCTTGCTCCCTCCGTCTCTCTCTCACTCCCTCGCTTCACCACCAAACCCCAAATACGCAAGCAAGCAGCTTATATAACAGACTTCCAATAACAGCCTGACTCATAACTTTGTCTGTGTACTGCCATGTTGCAGAAGGCTTTCGCAGAGCTATTTTCCCTGGCAGGCACACAAACACACACACACAGAGACACACGCCACATCCGCTATCATAACCCACGGAAAAGGGTCCAGAAATGGATTTCAGAGGCTCAAACACACCCCAGAGGGAGTTGCATGAAGTTGCCCCGAACCAGTGTTTCAGGGTTAGGCCTTTGTGTTTTTACCTCTACAGTGAATAAAGTAACAACTGGACATAGGGTCATCAGATCCCAGATCTGTGGTTAGGAGCAATTAATACTTGCAGCAACGGGGCTAAAGTAGCACATAATTATCATAATTGGCAATCAGTGGTTGGAATCAGATTGCAGCGATTTAGCTGTCTTTAGCGCATTGCCTGTAAACGCTGCTTAGGTTTAGCCAGGGCTTAGGGTTAGTCTCCTATCGCTAGTTTATGTCACAGTTCTAAATGTTAATGCTGCTGCTGCTTTGATGTTGGAAGCAGTGCACACACCAGGGCTTTGTTATATATCGGGTTAATTCCATTCATTCAAATGTATGTTTTAGTGCAAAATTGTTTGTTTTTTATGTTGTCATTTTGGGTCTCATCTCCACGCACACCAAGCCCCTCCCCCTGCCACTTTACAGCAACAAAGATGAAAGGTCACTTCTTCCTCTCTGACAAAAAGCGGTTCCCATTTGAGGTTTGGTCCAACAGAGTCAGCAGTACAGACTCCGAAACAAATTGAGCCACTGTTTTACTGTAGTAGAGGAGAACTTAACCTCTCTGACGATATCCTTTTCATGTCCCAGACTCCCAGGATTGACACACAGCAGACCCTAATAAATGGTTTCTGTCGTGCACGGCATTGACACAGACAAAAGAGGAGACGTGTTGCTTACCAGTGTCTTTTGGCATTGCAGTACCATGTAACATCCCGCTTGCAGTATTTTAGCCACAAAGTGCTATGTGCTCTCTAGTCTATGTTTTATACATGATTAACACAAATAGACACATTTATATAAGGATTTGGCCAAGTCATCATTCTGGGAAATGAGCATCTTCTTATCCAGGCAGGCCACTTGGTTTCAACATCTGAAGAAAGTGGCCACGCTGGCATGCTGTTCAAACAGGAGGAGGGTGTGTTTATAACAGACTGGAAATGTGAAGATCAGCAGGCTACCCACTAGCATGTGGGATTGTGCTTGAGAGATTTGTTTTACGAGGCTTGTGTTCATTTTCTATAATGTCTGCTACAAGAAGTTGGTTGTTATTCGTGGGTGTGCATTGTGCACGGTTATGGTTATTTGTAACAAAAAAGAGGCCATTTTCATAGACAGACTTGGAAGCCAGATAAGTGATTATTGCAAAAAAGCGGGTTAAACCATTTTTAAAATAAAATAATACATTAATACATTAGAGGTGAGTATGATTGTGGAAGGCTTATATTAAGCTTAGGTATAATTTTACAAGCCCTGAATTCATTAGATTATTGCTGACTCTTTGAAATGTAGTGTATTGTCATTTAATTTCCACATTTTGTTACGTTACAGCCTTATTCTAAAATGATTTTAAAAAAATCCTCATCAATCTACACACAATACCCCATAATGACAATGCCCTATGGGACTCCCAATCACGGCCTGTTGTGATACAGCCTGGAAACGAACCAGGGTCTGTAGAGACACCTCTAACACTGAGATGCAGTGCCTTAGACCGCTGTGCCACTCTGGAGCCCAAATATAGGCCCTATATAAGGCCCCACAGTTGAAAGTGCATGTCAGAGCACAGATCTGGGGAAGGGTACCATAACATTTATGCAGCGCTGTCCCCAAGAACACAGTGGCCTCCATCATTCTTAAATGGAAGAAGTTTGGACCCACCAAGACTCTTCCTAGAGCTGGCTGCTCTGCCAAACTGGGGGTGGAAGGGCCTTGGTCAGGAAGGTGACCAAGAACCCGATGGTCACTCTGACAGAGCTCCATAGTTCCTGTGTGGAGGTGGAATAACCTTCCGGAAGGACAAACATCTCTGCAGCACTCCACCAATCAGGCCTTTATGGTAGGGTGGCCAGACGGAAGCCACTCCTCAGTAAAAGACAGCCCGCTTGGAGTTTGCCAAATAGCACCTAAAGGACTCTCAGACCATGAGAAAAATAAACAAGATTCTCTGGTCTGATGAAGCCAAGATTGAACTCTTTGGCCTAAATGCCCAGCACCACGTCTGGAGGAAACCTGGCACCATCCCCCCGGTGAAGCATGGGGGTGGCAGCATCATTCTGTGGGGATGTTTTTCAGTGGCAGGGACTGGGAGACTAGTCAGGATGGAGGGAAAGATGAACGGAAACAAAGTACAGAGAGATCCTTGATGAAAACCTGCTCCAGAGCGCTCAGACTGGGGTGAAGGTTCACCTCCTAACAGGACAATGACCTTAAGAACACAGCCAAGACAACACAGGTGTGGCTTCGGGACAAGTCTCTGAATGTCTTTGAGTGGCCCGGACTTGAAAATACCTGTGCAGCGATGCTCCCCATCCAACCTGACATAGCTTGAAAGGATCTGCAGAGAAGAATGGGAGAAACTCCCCAAATACAGGTGTGCCAAGCTGGTAGCGTCAAACCCTAGAAGACTGGAGGCTGTAATCACTGCCAAAGGTGCTTTAACAAAGTACTGAGTAAAGGGTCTGAATACGTATGTAAATGTGATTTTACATTTTTAATACATTTGCAAACATTTCTAAAAAACTGTTTTTTGCTTTGTCATTGTGGGGTGTTGTGTGAAGATTGATGAAGAAAAAAATGATTTAATAGGTTTTAGAATACGGCTGTAAAGTAACGAAATGTGGAAAAAGTCAAGTGGTCTGAATACTTTCTGAATGCACTGTATATTGTAATTCGCCCATACATTTGTAGGCCATATTTCCCAGCCCTATCACACACACAGACACACACACACACACACACGCATACACACACAAACGTGTTTGTTTTACTGTCTTTGTGGGGACCAATCATTTACCCCTAACCCTGATTCTATCCCTAATTGTAACCCTAACCCTAACCTCTAAGCCTAAAATAACCCTTTTCCTGAATGTTCCTCATTCTACTATCCTTGTGAGGATAGTAAACACACACACACCGCTCTGTTTCATTTTGCAGTTCCTTGGCTCATTTTTGTAACTTAACTTCTCCAACATGAATCCTTGTTTTGTTTAAAAGAACTAGAAAAACGATTTGTGCTAAACAGTATTTGTCCTGCCAGCCAGCTCGCTGGTTAGTTGGCTGTTGTCATCTGCAGCTGGCTCTGCAACACAAAGACTGAATCTGTCTACTGCTCTCCTCTGCTTTCATCACTAAAGAGTTATTTGTGTGACCTTGCTGGACCTCAATGTCCTCATAACAAAGATCATAGTGGCACTTGAACTGTGTTACGGTGCCAAAAATCTCCATAGGTTTAATCTCCCCCCCCCCATAATAATGGCTGGAAAGGAGTGAATGGAATGGCATCAAACATATTTGATACAATTCCACTAGTTCCGCTCCAGCCGTTACCACGAGCCAATAAAGGTGCCACCAACCTCCTGTGCTCTCTGTCTGTCTCTCCCGTGTCTCTGTGTCAGGGTTATGCGCAGTACATAGGTTAATGCTTAGAAGTTGATCTTGAGTGCATTACTAGGGGGAGGGAGGGAGATATCAAAGTCTTCTTGAACAGAGCAATACTCAGTCATGAAAGCCAAAGGAATTGAATAATATAAAGAAATGCTATAAATGTGGAAACTTACCAATAAACAATTGGTCAACAACTAATTCAATCCCTTTTAGACAACTTCCTGGAACAAACGTTCCACTGTGAAGATGTAAACTTGGCAGTAAAAAATCTAAACAGTATATTTGACCTCTCAGCTTCCCTATCAAATCTAAACATTTCAAACAGAAAATTAACAACAATGACAAATGGTTTAATGAAGAATGCAAAAACCTAAGAAAGAAATTGAGAAACCTATCCAACCAAAAACATAGAGATCCAGATCATCTGAGTCTACGCCTTCACTATGGTGAATCACTAAAACAATACAGAAATACACTACGGAAAAAGAAGGAACAGCATGTCAGAAATAAACTCAATGTAATTGAAGAATCCATAGACTTTAACCACTTCTGGGAAAATTGGAAAACACTGAACAACACAGAGATGGTCGTCTCGCTTCGCGTTCCTAGGAAACTATGCAGTATTTTTTTTTACGTGTTATTTCTTACATTGATACCCCAGGTCATCTTAGGTTTCATTACGTACAGTCGGGAGGAACTACTGGATATAAGAACAACGTCAACTCACCATCATTACGACGAGGAATGATGGCGACCCAAAACAACGTGGCCGTAAAAGGGCAGACGAAGCGGTCTTCTGGTCAGGCTCCGGAGACGGGCACATCACGCTCCCCAGCATACTACTCGCCAATGTCCAGTCTCTTGACAACAAGGTTGATGAAATCCGAGCAAGGGTAGCATTCCAGAGAGACATCAGAGACTGTAACGTTCTTTGCTTCACGGAAATATGGCTCACTTGAGACACGCTATCGGAGTCGGTACAGCCAGCTGGTTTCTTCACGCATTACGCCGACCGAAACAAGCATCTTTCTGGTAAGAAGAGGGGCGGGGGGGGGGTATGCCTTATGATTAACGTGGTGTGATCATAACAACATACAGGAACTCAAGTCCTTCTGTTCACCTACCAAGAGAATTCTCTTCGGTTATAATCACAGCCGTATATATCCCCCCCCAAGCAGACACACCGATGGCTCTGAACAAACTTTATTTGACTCTTTGCAAACTGGAATCCATACATCCTGAGGCTGCATTCATTGTAGCTGGGGATTTTAACAAGGCTAATCTGAAAACAAGACTCCCTAAATTCTATCAGCATATTGGTTGTGCTACCAAAGCTGGTAAAACCCTGGATCATTGTTATTCTAACTTCTGTGACGCATATAAGGCCCTCCCCCGCCATCCTTTCGGAAAAGCTGACCACGACTCCATTTTGTTGCTCCCTGCCTATAGACAGAGACTACAACAGGAAGCTCCCGCGCTCAGGTCTGTTCAACGCTGGTCCGACCAATCTGATTCCACACTTCGAGATTACTTCGATCCGGTGTATTGGGATATGATCCGCAATGCGTCAAACAACAACATTGACGAATACGCTGATTCGGTGAGCGAGTTTATTAGCAAGTGCATCGGTGATGTCGTACAAACAGCAACTATTAAAACATTCCCAAACCAGAAACCGTGGATTGATGGCAGCATTCGCGCGAAACTGAAAGCACAAACCACTGCTTTTAACCAAGGCAAGGTGACCGGAAACATGACCGCATACAGACAGTGTAGCTATTCCCTCCGCAAGGCAATCAAACAAGCTATGCGTCAGTATAGAGATGAAGTAGAGTCGCAATTCAACGGCTCAGACACAAGAGGTATGTGGCAGGGTATACAGTCAATCACGGATTACAAAAAGAAAACCAGCCCCGTCGCGGACCAAGATGTCTTGCTCCCAGACAGAATTAACAACTTCTTTGCTCGCTTTTGGGGACAATACAGTTCCACTGACACGGCCCGCTACCAAAACCTGCAGACTGTCCTTCACTGCAGCCGATGTGAGTAAAACATTTAAACGTGTTAACCCTCGCAAGGCTGCAGGCCCAGACGGCATCCCCAGCCGCGTCCTCAGAGCATGCGCAGACCAGCTGGCTGGTGTGTTTATGGACATATTCAATCAATCCTTATCCCAGTCTGCTGTTCCCACATTCTTCAAGAGGGCCACCATTGTTCCTGTTCCCAAGAAAGCTAAGGTAACTGAGCTAAACGACTCTCCTGACTCTCCTGTACTCCCTGTTCACCCACAACTGCGTGACCATGCACGCCTCCAACTCAATCATTAAGTTTGCAGACGACACTACAGTGGTAGGCTTGATTACCAACAACGACGAGACGGCCTACAGGGAGGGGGTGAGGGCCCTCGGAGTGTGCTGTCAGGAAAATAACCTCACACTCAACGTCAACAAAACAAAGGAGATGATCGTGGACTTCAGGAAACAGCAGAGGTAGCACCCCCCTATCCACATCGATGGGACAGTAGTGGAGAGGGTAGTAAGTTTTAAGTTCCTCGGCGAAAACATCACGGACAAACTGAAATGGTCCACCAACACAGACAGCGTGGTGAAGAAGGCGCAAACAAACCAAAACAAAGGCAGTCTTCTCATGCTTTGTTGATTTAAAAAAAAACTTTGACTCAATTTGGCATGAGGGTCTGCTATACAATTTGATGGAAAGTGGTGTTGGGGGAAAAACATACAACATTATAATATCAATGTACACAAACAACAAGTGTGCGGTTAAAATTGGCAAAAAAACACACACAGTTCTTTCCACAGCGCCGTGGAGTGAGACAGGGATGCAGCTTAAGCCCCACTCTCTTCAACATATATATCAACGAATTGGCGAGGGCACTAAAACAGTCCGCAGCACCCAGCCTCACCATACTAGAATCTGAAGAGAGAATCTGAAGTCAAATGTGTACTGTTTGCTGATGATCTGGTGCTTCTGTCACCAACGAAAGAGGGCCTACTGCAGCACATAGATCTTCTGCACATATTCAGCCAGACCTGGGCCCTGACAGTAAATCTTAGTAAGACAAAAACAATGGTGTTCCAACAAAGGTCCAGTCGACAGGACCACAAATACAAATTCCATCTAGACACCGTTGCCCTAGAGCACACAAAGAACTACACATACCTCGACCTAAACATCAGCGCCAGTAACTTCAACAAAGCTGTGAACGATCTGAGAGACAAGGCAAGAAGGGCTTTCTATGCCATCAAAAGGAACAGAAAATTCAACATACCAATTAGGATCTGGCTAAAAATATTTGAATCAGTTATAGAACCAATTGCCCTTTATGGTTGTAAGGTCTGGGGTCCACTTACCAACCAAGAATTCACAAAATGGGACAAACACCAAATTGAGACTCTGTATGCAGAATTCTGCGAAAACATCCTCAGTGTACAACGTAAAACACCAAATAATGCATGCAGAGCAGATTTAGGCCAATACCCGCTAATTATCAAAATCCAGAAAAGAGCCGTTAAATTCTACAACCACCTAAAAGGAAGCGATTCCCAAATCTTCCATAACAAAGCCATTCCCTACATAGAGATGAACTTGGAGAAGAGTCTTTTAAGCAAGCTGGTCATGTTTACAAAGACAAACAGATCACACACAGCCCCAGGTCAACAACACAGTTAGACCCAACCAAATCATGAGACAACTAAAAGATAATTACTTGACACATTGGAAAGAATTAACAAAAACACAGAGCAAATTAGAATGCTTTTTGGCCCTAAACAGAGAGTACACAGTTGCAGAATATCTGACCACTATGACTGGCCCAAACTTAAGGAAAGCTTTAACTATGTACAGACTCAGTGAGCATAGCCTTGCTTTTGAGAAATGCCGCCGAAGGCAGACCTGGCTCTCAAGAGAAGACAGGCTATGTGCTCACTGCTCATAAAATGAGGTGGAAACTGAGCTGCACTTCCTAATCTCCTGCCAAATGTATGACCATATTAGAGACACAGATTTCCCTCAGATTGCACAGATCCACAAAGAATTCGAAAAACAAATCCAATTTTGATTAACTTCCATATCTACTTGGTGAAATACCACAGTGTGCCATCACAGCAGCAATATTTGTCACCTGTTGCCACACTTTTATTTATGATCTATTTCACTTGCTTTGACAACGTAAACGTATGTTTCCCATGACAATAAAGCGTTTTGAATTGAATTGAAAAAAATTGAGAGGGAGAGAGAGAGCGAGAAAGCGGGACAGAGAGAGAGCGTTTCAGCTCAACCACTCCACCCTAATAGCCTGTTACAGAATGGAGAGAGTTGAGTTGTCAAGTAGGGCCATTTTAACCAGACAGAGTGCCACTGATAGTATGAGGATCCAGTCACTACAGCAACACTATAGTCTGGGGAAAAAATGACTGACTTTCTAGAGTTTTTGAGAGTGACTGAGTGGCTAAAGTTCATTATCGGGATTTGTGCATTAAACGTGACCATTGTTATCATCATAAATGTGAGTGCTGAGATTGAAGCTCCCCTTGACGTGCGTGTGTGTGCGTGTGTGCTTTGAACACGTAGCGTGTTTACTCACGCTGACAGAGACTTGTTTTGCTGCTCACCTTTGATCAGGGAGCGGATGATAGCGGAGTACATTTAGCTCAGGGTGGTTCTGTGTCGGAAACAGACGCTGTGAAGCTGGTGATTATAGTGATGAGAAAACGCCATGACTCTCACCTTCGAGCTTCGCTGTAAACAGAGAGGTGCAGCACCCTTCTCCCTCTATCCCTCTTTTTCTGTCCTGCTCTCATCTCTCATTCGGCTATAAACAAAGATATACGCATCGCAATCTCTCTCTCTTTCTCTCCCTCTCTCTGTCTCAGCACCCTTCTCCCTCTATCCCTCTTTTTCTGTCCTGCTCTCATCTCTCATTCGGCTATAAACAAAGATATACGCATCGCAATCTCTCTCTCTTTCTCTCCCTCTCTCTGTCTCAGCACCCTTCTCCCTCTATCCCTCTTTTTCTGTCCTGCTCTCATCTCTCATTCGGCTATAAACAAAGATATACGCATCGCAATCTCTCTCTCTTTCTCTCCCTCTCTCTGTCTCAGCACCCTTCTCCCTCTATCCCTCTTTTTCTGTCCTGCTCTCATCTCTCATTCGGCTATAAACAAAGATATACGCTCTCTCTCTCTCTGTCTATCCCTCCATATCTCATTCAGCAGGCTGTAAAACCCGAGAGAAAAGAAAGGCTTCCTGCACCTTCTACCACAGAGAGCCATGACTGTGTAGAAATGAATGGCCAGTCTGCAGTATACAGTGTGACAGAGCATGGCCATTCAGTCCAGACTACAGTGTGAACAGTATTGCCAGTGTGATCATTATCCAGGGAAAGGTCAGGCAGGGTGCACCAGATCCCAATTGGTCACCACGTTAAACCACTCACTAATGAACCACAGGGAGAGGGGGGGGGACAAACACGAAGGACGGAGAGAGAAATAGAGGTAGGGGGGTTTAGGGAGGAGAGAGATGTTCAGTGTGTGTGTGTGTGTGTGTGTGTGTGTGTGTGTGTGTGTGTGTGTGTGTGTGTGTGTGTGTGTGTGTGTGTGTGTGTGTGTGTGTGTGTGTGTGTGTGTGTGTGTGTGTGTGTGTGTGTGTGTGTGTGTGTGTGATAGGCTGGTGTGAACTATTAACCATTAACCTTTCAGTGACCTGAGTCCCTGATGAGAATTAATGTCATGGTGTGTGTGTGTGTGTGTGTGTGTGTGTGTGTGTGTGTGTGTGTGTGTGTGTGTGTGTGTGTGTGTGTGTGTGTGTGTGTGTGTGTGTGTGTGTGTGTGTGTGTGTGTGTGTGTGTGTGTGTCAACACAAACGCTCCCCTCAGGTGAAGCTCCAAATCTCATTTTATTTGACATATGCTTCATACACAGCAGGTGTAAACTAACAGTGAATGATTTACAAGGCCCTTTCCAACAATGCAGAGAGAAAGAAAATAGAGAAATAATAGAAAGCAACACATAATAATAATAATAATAGTAACAATACTATTAATAATAATAATACAAGTAATAATGAGTAACGATACCTTGGCAATATTCACGGGGTACCAGCACCAAGTCGATGTGCAGGAGTACGAGCCAATTGACATAATTGCACATATAACTGGGAATTAAGGGACAAGTCAACAGGATAAATATTAAACAGTAGCAGCAGTGTATGTGATGATTCAGAATAGTTAGTGCATACAGAAAATTGGACTTACACATGTGTCAGAGCACTATTGTACATTTGTCAATGGTTGTGACATATGGCGTGCAGGGAAACTGCAGTGTGTGAGCCTCTGAATAGATACAGAACGATTCTATCATATCTCTCTCTCTACCCCTCTCCCCCATTGAGAGTCTCATTTATTCATGCTGGTGGGGGGAGGCGCCATTTTCCGTCCGACTGCCAAGAACTCCTTAAAAATTCAAAAATGAACTCAGCCGCCTAGTTATAAAAAATAAATGAAACAGCTCACTACTTTGCTGCAACACTGGCTGATTTAAAGCCTGTTAAAATGGGAAGCGCTTACGTGAAGTGTGTATAGCGTCACTCCCACCACCCTACTTCAGTGTGTAGCGTCACTCCCACCACCCTACTTCAGTGTGTAGCGTCACTCCCACCACCCTACTTCAGTGTGTAGCGTCACTCCCACCACCCTGCTTCAGTGTCTATCGCGTCACTCCCACCACCCTACTTCAGTGTGTAGCGTCACTCCCACCACCCTACTTCAGTGTGTATGGCGTCACTCCCACCACCCTACTTCAGTGTGTATGGCGTCACTCCCACCACCCTACTTCAGTGTGTGGCGTCACTCCCACCACCCTACTTCAGTGTGTATGGCGTCACTCCCACCACCCTACTTCAGTGTGTAGCGTCACTCCCACCACCCTACTTCAGTGTGTAGCGTCACTCCCACCACCCTACTTCAGTGTGTATGGCGTCACTCCCACCACCCTACTTCAGTGTGTGGCGTCACTCCCACTACCCTACTTCAGTGTGTATGGCGTCACTCCCACCACCCTACTTCAGTGTGTAGCGTCACTCCCACCACCCTACTTCAGTGTGTAGCGTCACTCCCACCACCCTACTTCAGTGTGTAGCTTCACTCCCACCACCTTACTTCAGTGTGTATGGCGTCACTCCCACCACCCTACTTTAGTGTGTAGCGTCACTCCCACCACCCTACTTCAGTGTGTAGCGTCACTCCCACCACCCTATTTCAGTGTGTAGCGTCACTCCCACCACCCTACTTCAGTGTGTAGCGTCACTCCCACCACCCTGCTTCAGTGTCTATCGCGTCACTCCCACCACCCTACTTCAGTGTGTAGCGTCACTCCCACCACCCTACTTCAGTGTGTAGCGTCACTCCCACCACCCTACTTCAGTGTGTAGCGTCACTCCCACCACCCTACTTCAGTGTGTAGCGTCACTCCCACCACCTTACTTCAGTGTGTATGGCGTCACTCCCACCACCCTACTTTAGTGTGTAGCGTCACTCCCACCACCCTACTTCAGTGTGTAGCGTCACTCCCACCACCCTACTTCAGTGTGTATGGCGTCACTCCCACCACCCTACTTCAGTGTGTAGCGTCACTCCCACCACCCTACTTCAGTGTGTATGGCTTCACTCCCACCACCCTACTTCAGTGTGTAGCGTCACTCCCACCACCTTACTTCAGTGTGTAGCGTCACTCCCACCACCCTACTTCAGTGTGTATAGCGTCACTCCCACCACCCTACTTCAGTGTGTATGGCGTCACTCCCACCACCCTACTTCAGTGTGTATAGCGTCACTCCCACCACCCTACTTCAGTGTGTAGCGTCACTCCCACCACCCTACTTCAGTGTGTATGTCATCACTCCCACCACCCTACTTCAGTGTGTAGCATCACTCCCACCACCCTACTTCAGTGTGTATGGCGTCACTCCCACCACCCTACTTCAGTGTGTATGGCTTCACTCCCACCACCCTACTTCAGTGTGTAGCGTCACTCCCACCACCCTACTTCAGTGTGTATGGCTTCACTCCCACCACCCTACTTCAGTGTGTAGCGTCACTCCCACCACCCTACTTCAGTGTGTAGCGTCACTCCCACCACCCTACTTCAGTGTGTATAGCGTCACTCCCACCACCCTACTTCAGTGTGTAGCGTCACTCCCACCAACCTACTTCAGTGTGTATGGCGTCACTCCCACCACCCTACTTCAGTGTGTAGCGTCACTCCCACCACCCTATTTCAGTGTGTAGCGTCACTCCCACCACCCTACTTCAGTGTGTATGGCTTCACTCCCACCACCCTACTTCAGTGTGTAGCGTCACTCCCACCACCCTACTTCAGTGTGTATGGCGACACTCCCACCACCCTACTTCAGTGTGTATGGCGTCACTCCCACCACCCTACATCAGTGTGTAGCGTCACTCCCACCACCCTACTTCAGTGTGTAGCGTCACTCCCACCACCCTACTTCAGTGTGTAGCGTCACTCCCACCACCCTACTTCAGTGTGTAGCGTCACTCCCACCACCCTACTTCAGTGTGTATGGCTTCACTCCCACCACCCTACTTCAGTGTGTAGCGTCACTCCCACTATCCTACTTCAGTGTGTAGCGTCACTCCCACCACCCTACTTCAGTGTGTATGGCGTCACTCCCACCACCCTACTTCAGTGTGTAGCGTCACTCCCACCACCCTACTTCAGTGTGTAGCATCACTCCCACCACCCTACTTCAGTGTGTGTGGCGTCACTCCCACCACCCTACTTCAGTGTGTATGGCGTCACTCCCACCACCCTACTTCAGTGTGTAGCATCACTCCCACCACCCTACTTCAATGGGTAGCATCACTCCCACCACCCTACTTCAGTGTGTATAGCGTCACTCCCACCACCCTACTTCAGTGTGTAGTGTCACTCCCACCACCCTACTTCAGTGTGTAGCATCACTCCCACCACCCTACTTCAGTGTGTATGGCGTCACTCCCACCACCCTACTTCAGTGTGTAGCGTCACTCCCACCACCCTACTTCAGTGTGTAGCATCACTCCCACCACCCTACTTCAGTGTGTATGGCGTCACTCCCACCACCCTACTTCAGTGTGTTGCGTCACTCCCACCACCCTACTTCAGTGTGTAGCGTCACTCCCACCACCCTACTTCAGTGTGTATGGCGTCACTCCCACCAACCTACTTCAGTGTGTAGCATCACTCCCACCACCCTACTTCAGTGTGTATGGCGTCACTCCCACCACCCTACTTCAGTGTGTAGTGTGTAGGCGTCACTCCCACCACCCTCCTTCAGTGTGTAGCATCACTCCCACCACCCTACTTCAGTGTGTAGCGTCACTCCCACCACCCTCCTTCAGTGTGTAGCATCACTCCCACCACCCTACTTCAGTGTGTAGCGTCACTCCCACCACCCTACTTCAGTGTGTAGCATCACTCCCACCACCCTACTTCAGTGTGTAGCATCACTCCCACCACCCTACTCCAGTGTGTAGCATCACTCCCACCACCCTACTTCAGTGTGTAGCGTCACTCACACCACCCTAATTCAGTGTGTAGCGTCACTCCCACCACCCTACTTCAGTGTGTAGCGACACTCCCACCACCCTACTTCAGTGTGTAGCGTCACTCCCACCACCCTACTTCAGTGTGTAGCATCACTCCCACCACCCTACTTCAGTGTGTAGCATCACTCCCACCACCTTACTTCAGTGTGTAGCATCACTCCCACCACCCTACTTCAGTGTGTAGCGTCACTCCCACCACCCTACTTCAGTGTGTATGGCGTCACTCCCACCACCCTACTTCAGTGTGTATGGCGTCACTCCCACCACCCTACTTCAGTGTGTAGCGTCACTCCCACCACCCTACTTCAGTGTGTAGCGTCACTCCCACCACCCTACTTCAGTGTGTAGCATCACTTCCACCACCCTACTTCAGTGTGTATGGCGTCACTCCCACCACCCTACTTCAGTGTGTAGCGTCACTCCCACCACCCTACTTCAGTGTGTAGCGTCACTCCCACCACCCTACTTCAGTGTGTAGCGTCACTCCCACCACCCTACTTCAGTGTGTATGGCGTCACTCCCACCACCCTACTTCAGTGTATAGCGTCACTCCCACCACCCTACTTCAGTGTGTAGCGTCACTCCCACCACCCTACTTCAGTGTGTACGGCGTCACTCCCTCCACCCTACTTCAGTGTGTATGGCGTCACTCCCACCACCCTACTTCAGTGTGTAGCGTCACTCCCACCACCCTACTTCAGTGTGTAGCGTCACTCCCACCACCCTACTTCAGTGTGTAGCGTCACTCCCACCACCCTACTTCAGTGTGTAGCGTCACTCCCACCACCCTACTTCAGTGTGTATGGCGTCACTCCCACCACCCTACTTCAGTGTATAGCGTCACTCCCACCACCCTACTTCAGTGTGTAGCCCATCACCCTACCCACCACCCTACTTCAGTGTGTAGCGTCACTCCCACCACCCTACTTCAGTGTGTAGCGTCACTCCCACCACCCTACTTCAGTGTGTAGCGTCCTCCCACCACCCTACTTCAGTGTGTAGCGTCACTCCCACCACCCTACTTCAGTGTGTAGCGTCACTCCCACCACCCTACTTCAGTGTGTAGCGTCACTCCCACCACCCTACTTCAGTGTGTAGCGTCACTCCCACCACCCTACTTCAGTGTGTAGCGTCACTCCCACCACCCTACTTCAGTGTGTAGCGTCACTCCCACCACCCTACTTCAGTGTGTAGCATCACTCCCACCACTCTAATTCAGTGTGTATGGCGTCACTCCCACCACCCTACTTCAGTGTGTAGCGTCACTCCCACCACCCTACTTCAGTGTGTAGCGTCACTCCCACCACCCTACTTCAGTGTGTGGCGTCACTCCCACCACCCTACTTCAGTGTGTAGCGTCACTCCCACCACCCTACTTCAGTGTGTATGGCGTCACTCCCACCACTCTACTTCAGTGTGTAGCATCACTCCCACCACCCTACTTCAGTGTGTAGCGTCACTCCCACCACCCTACTTCAGTGTGTAGCATCAC
This sequence comes from Oncorhynchus masou masou, assembly GCF_036934945.1. NCBI lineage: Eukaryota > Metazoa > Chordata > Actinopteri > Salmoniformes > Salmonidae > Oncorhynchus > Oncorhynchus masou. Next base: position 1,728,074 of record NC_088230.1, on the reverse strand, counting down.
TCCCACCACTCTAATTCAGTGTGTATGGCGTCACTCCCACCACCCTACTTCAGTGTGTAGCGTCACTCCCACCACCCTACTTCAGTGTGTAGCGTCACTCCCACCACCCTACTTCAGTGTGTAGCGTCACTCCCACCAACCTACTTCAGTGTGTAGCGTCACTCCCACCACCCTACTTCAGTGTGTATGGCGTCACTCCCACCACCCTACTTCAGTGTGTTGCGTCACTCCCACCACCCTACTTCAGTGTGTAGCGTCACTCCCACCACCCTACTTCAATGGGTAGCATCACTCCCACCACCCTACTTCAGTGTGTATGGCGTCACTCCCATCAACCTACTTCAGTGTGTAGCGTCACTCCCACCACCCTACTTCAGTGTGTAAGGTCACTCCCACCACCCTACTTCAGTGTGTAGCGTCACTCCCACCACCCTACTTCAGTGGGTAGCGTCACTCCCACCACCCTACTTCAGTGTGTATGGCGTCACTCCCACCAACCTACTTCAGTGTGTAGCGTCACTCCCACCACCCTACTTCAGTGTGTATGGCGTCACTCCCACCACCCTACTTCAGTGTGTAGCGTCACTCCCACCACCCTACTTCAGTGTGTATGGCGTCACTCCCACCACCCTACTTCAGTGTGTAGCGTCACTCCCACCACCCTACTTCAGTGTGTAGCGTCACTCCCACCACCCTACTTCAGTGTGTAGCGTCACTCCCACCACCCTACTTCAGTGTGTAGCGTCACTCCCACCACCCTACTTCAGTGTGTAGCGTCACTCCCACCACCCTACTTCAGTGTGTAGCGTCACTCCCACCACCCTACTTCAGTGTGTATGGCGTCAATCCCACCACCCTACTTCAGTGTGTAGCGTCACTCCCACCACCCTACTTCAGTGTGTAGCGTCACTCCCACCACCCTACTTCAGTGTGTAACCTCACTCCCACCACCCTACATCAGTGTGTAGCGTCACTCCCACCACCCTACTTCAGTGTGTGGCGTCACTCCCACCACCCTACTTCAGTGTGTAGCCTCACTCCCTCCACCCTACTTCAGTGTGTTTGACGTCACTCCCACCACCCTACTTCAGTGTGTATGGCGTCACTCCCACCACCCTACTTCAGTGTGTAGCGTCACTCCCACCACCCTACTTCAGTGTGTAGCGTCACTCCCACCACCCTACTTCAGTGTGTATGGCGTCACTCCCACCACCCTACTTCAGTGTGTAGCGTCACTCCCACCACCCTACTTCAGTGTGTAGCGTCACTCCCACCACCCTACTTCAGTGTGTAGCGTCACTCCCACCACCCTACTTCAGTGTGTATGGCGTCACTCCCACCACCCTACTTCAGTGTGTAGCGTCACTCCCACCACCCTACTTCAGTGTGTAGCGTCACTCCCACCACCCTACTTCAGTGTGTAACCTCACTCCCACCACCCTACATCAGTGTGTAGCGTCACTCCCACCACCCTACTTCAGTGTGTGTGGCGTCACTCCCACCACCCTACTTCAGTGTGTAGCGTCACTCCCACCACCCTACTTCAGTGTGTAGCGTCACTCCCACCACCCTACTTCAGTGTGTAGCGTCACTCCCACCACCCTACTTCAGTGTGTAGCGTCACTCCCACCACCCTACTTCAGTGTGTAGCGTCACTCCCACCACCCTACTTCAGTGTGTAGCGTCACTCCCCCTACCACCCTACTTCAGTGTGTATCCGTCACTCCCACCACCCTACTTCAGTGTGTAGCGTCACTCCCACCACCCTACTTCAGTGTGTAGCGTCACTCCCACCACCCTACTTCAGTGTGTATGGCGTCACTCCCACCACCCTACTTCAGTGTGTAGCGTCACTCCCACCACCCTACTTCAGTGTGTATGGCGTCACTCCCACCACCCTACTTCAGTGTGTAGCGTCACTCCCACCACCCTACTTCAGTGTGTAGCGTCACTCCCACCACCCTACTTCAGTGTGTATGTCACTCCCACCACCCTACTTCAGTGTGTAGCGTCACTCCCAACACCCTTCTTCAGTGTATAGCGTCACTCCCACCACCCTACTTAAGTGTGTAGCGTCACTCCCACCACCCTACTTCAGTGTGTAGCGTCACTCCCACCACCCTACTTCAGTGTGTAGCGTCACTCCCACCACCCTACTTCAGTGTGTATGGCGTCACTCCCACCACCCTACTTCAGTGTGTAGCGTCACTCCCACCACCCTACTTCAGTGTGTATGTCATCACTCCCACCACCCTACTTCAGTGTGTAGCGTCACTCCCACCACCCTTCTTCAGTGTATAGCGTCACTCCCACCACCCTACTTAAGTGTGTAGCGTCACTCCCACCACCCTACTTCAGTGTGTAGCGTCACTCCCACCACCCTACTTCAGTGTGTAGCGTCACTCCCACCACCCTACTTCAGTGTGTATGGCGTCACTCCCACCACCCTACTTCAGTGTGTAGCGTCACTCCCACCACCCTACTTCAGTGTGTAGCGTCACTCCCACCACCCTACTTCAGTGTGTATGGCGTCACTCCCACCACCCTACTTCAGTGTGTAGCGTCACTCCCACCACCCTACTTCAGTGTGTATGGCGTCACTCCCACCACCCTACTTCAGTGTGTAGCGTCACTCCCACCACCCTACTTCAGTGTGTAGCGTCACTCCCACCACCCTACTTCAGTGTGTATGTCATCACTCCCACCACCCTACTTCAGTGTGTAGCGTCACTCCCACCACCCTACTTCAGTGTGTATGGCGTCACTCCCACCACCCTACTTCAGTGTGTAGCGTCACTCCCACCACCCTACTTCAGTGTGTAGCGTCACTCCCACCACCCTACTTCAGTGTGTAGCGTCACTCCCACCACCCTACTTCAGTGTGTATGGCGTCACTCCCACCACCCTACTTCAGTGTGTAGCGTCACTCCCACCACCCTACTTCAGTGTGTTGCGTCACTCCCACCACCCTACTTCAGTGTGTAGTGTCACTCCCACCACCCTACTTCAGTGTGTATGGCGTCACTCCCACCACCCTACTTCAGTGTGTATAGCGTCACTCCCACCACCCTACTTCAGTGTGTAGCGTCACTCCCACCACCCTACTTCAGTGTGTAGCGTCACTCCCACCACCCTACTTCAGTGTGTATGGCGTCACTCCCACCACCCTACTTCAGTGTGTAGCGTCACTCCCACCACCCTACTTCAGTGTGTAGCGTCACTCCCACCACCCTACTTCAGTGTGTAGCGTCACTCCCACCACCCTACTTCAGTGTGTATGGCGTCACTCCCACCACCCTACTTCAGTGTGTAGCATCACTCCCACCACCCTACTTCAGTGTGTATGGCGTCACTCCCACCACCCTACTTCAGTGTGTAGCGTCACTCCCACCACCCTACTTCAGTGTGTATGGCGTCACTCCCACCACCCTACTTCAGTGTGTAGCGTCACTCCCACCACCCTACTTCAGTGTGTAGCGTCACTCCCACCACCCTACTTCAGTGTGTAGCGTCACTCCCACCACCCTACTTCAGTGTGTATGGCGTCACTCCCACCACCCTACTTCAGTGTGTAGCGTCACTCCCACCACCCTACTTCAGTGTGTAGCGTCACTCCCACCACCCTACTTCAGTGTGTAGCGTCACTCCCACCACCCTACTTCAGTGTGTATGGCGTCACTCCCACCACCCTACTTCAGTGTGTAGCGTCACTCCCACCACCCTACTTCAGTGTGTAGCGTCACTCCCACCACCCTACTTCAGTGTGTAGTGTCACTCCCACCACCCTACTTCAGTGTGTATGGCGTCACTCCCACCACCCTCCTTCAGTGTGTATAGCGTCACTCCCACCACCCTACTTCAGTGTGTAGCGTCACTCCCACCACCCTACTTCAGTGTGTAGCGTCACTCCCACCACCCTACTTCAGTGTGTATGGCGTCACTCCCACCACCCTACTTCAGTGTGTAGCGTCACTCCCACCACCCTACTTCAGTGTGTAGCGTCACTCCCACCACCCTACTTCAGTGTGTAGTGTGTAGCGTCACTCCCACCACCCTACTTCAGTGTGTATGGCGTCACTCCCACCACCCTACTTCAGTGTGTAGCATCACTCCCACCACCCTACTTCAGTGTGTATGGCGTCACTCCCACCACCCTACTTCAGTGTGTAGCGTCACTCCCACCACCCTACTTCAGTGTGTATGGCGTCACTCCCACCACCCTACTTCAGTGTGTAGCGTCACTCCCACCACCCTACTTCAGTGTGTAGCGTCACTCCCACCACCCTACTTCAGTGTGTAGCGTCACTCCCACCACCCTACTTCAGTGTGTATGGCGTCACTCCCACCACCCTACTTCAGTGTGTAGCGTCACTCCCACCACCCTACTTCAGTGTGTATGGCGTCACTCCCACCACCTTACTTCAGTGTGTAGCGTCACTCCCACCACCCTACTTCAGTGTGTAGCGTCACTCCCACCACCCTACTTCAGTGTGTATGTCATCACTCCCACCACCCTACTTCAGTGTGTAGCGTCACTCCCAACACCCTACTTCAGTGTGTATGGCGTCACTCCCACCACCCTACTTCAGTGTGTAGCGTCACTCCCACCACCCTACTTCAGTGTGTAGCGTCACTCCCACCACCCTACTTCAGTGTGTATGGCGTCACTCCCACCACCCTACTTCAGTGTGTAGCGTCACTCCCACCACCCTACTTCAGTGTGTATGGCGTCACTCCCACCACCCTACTTCAGTGTGTAGCGTCACTCCCACCACCCTACTTCAGTGTGTAGCGTCGTCACTCCCACCACCCTACTTCAGTGTGTAGCGTCACTCCCACCACCCTACTTCAGTGTATAGCGTCACTCCCACCACCCTACTTCAGTGTGTAGCGTCACTCCCACCACCCTACTTCAGTGTGTATGGCGTCACTCCCACCACCCTACTTCAGTGTGTAGCGTCACTCCCACCACCCTACTTCAGTGTGTAGCGTCACTCCCACCACCCTACTTCAGTGTGTAGTGTCACTCCCACCACCCTACTTCAGTGTGTATGGCGTCACTCCCACCACCCTCCTTCAGTGTGTATAGCGTCACTCCCACCACCCTACTTCAGTGTGTAGCGTCACTCCCACCACCCTACTTCAGTGTGTAGCGTCACTCCCACCACCCTACTTCAGTGTGTATGGCGTCACTCCCACCACCCTACTTCAGTGTGTAGCGTCACTCCCACCACCCTACTTCAGTGTGTAGCGTCACTCCCACCACCCTACTTCAGTGTGTAGCGTCACTCCCACCACCCTACTTCAGTGTGTATGGCGTCACTCCCACCACCCTACTTCAGTGTGTAGCATCACTCCCACCACCCTACTTCAGTGTGTATGGCGTCACTCCCACCACCCTACTTCAGTGTGTAGCGTCACTCCCACCACCCTACTTCAGTGTGTATGGCGTCACTCCCACCACCCTACTTCAGTGTGTAGCGTCACTCCCACCACCCTACTTCAGTGTGTAGCATCACTCCCACCACCCTACTTCAGTGTGTAGCGTCACTCCCACCACCCTACTTCAGTGTGTATGGCGTCACTCCCACCACCCTACTTCAGTGTGTAGCATCACTCCCACCACCCTACTTCAGTGTGTATGGCGTCACTCCCACCACCCTACTTCAGTGTGTAGCGTCACTCCCACCACCCTACTTCAGTGTGTAAGGTCACTCCCACCACCGTACTTCAGTGTGTAGCGTCACTCCCACCACCCTACTTCAGTGTGTAGCGTCATTCCCACCACCCTCCTTCAGTGTCTATCGCGTCACTCCCACCACCCTACTTCAGTGTGTATGGCGTCACTCCCACCACCCTACTTCAGTGTGTAGCGTCACTCCCACCGCCCTACTTCACTGTGTATGGCGTCACTCCCACCACCCTACTTCAGTGTGTATGGCGTCACTCCCACCACCCTGCTTCAGTGTATAGCGTCACTCCCACCACCCTACTTCAGTGTGTAGCATCACTCCCACCACCCTACTTCAGTGTGTTTGGCGTCACTCCCACCACCCTACTTCAGTGTGTAGCGTCACTCCCACCACCCTACTTCAGTGTGTAGCGTCACTCCCACCACCCTACTTCAGTGTGTAGCGTCACTCCCACCACCCTACTTCAGTGTGTAGCGTCACTCCCACCACCCTACTTCAGTGTGTAGCGTCACTCCCACCACCCTACTTCAGTGTGTATGGCGTCACTCCCACCACCCTACTTCAGTGTGTATGGCGTCACTCCCACCACCCTACTTCAGTGTGTAGCGTCACTCCCACCACCCTACTTCAGTGTGTAGCGTCACTCCCACCACCCTACTTCAGTGTGTAGCGTCACTCCCACCACCCTACTTCAGTGTGTAGCGTCACTCCCACCACCCTCCTTCAGTGTGTATGGCGTCACTCCCACCACCCTACTTCAGTGTGTAGCGACACTCCCACCACCCTACTTCAGTGTGTAGCGTCACTCCCACCACCCTACTTCAGTGTGTAGCGTCACTCCCACCACCCTACTTCAGTGTGTAGCGTCACTCCCACCACCCTACTTCAGTGTGTAGCGTCACTCCCACCACCCTACTTCAGTGTGTAGCGTCACTCCCACCACCCTACTTCAGTGTGTAGCGTCACTCCCACCACCCTACTTCAGTGTGTATGGCGTCACTCCCACCACCCTACTTCAGTGTGTAGCGTCACTCCCACCACCCTACTTCAGTGTGTAGCGTCACTCCCACCACCCTACTTCAGTGTGTAGCGTCACTCCCACCACCCTCCTTCAGTGTGTAGCGTCACTCCCACCACCCTACTTCAGTGTGTATGGCGTCACTCCCACCACCCTACTTCAGTGTGTAGCGTCACTCCCACCACCCTCCTTCAGTGTGTAGCGTCACTCCCACCACCCTACTTCAGTGTGTATGGCGTCACTCCCACCACCCTACTTCAGTGTGTAGCGTCACTCCCACCACCCTACTTCAGTGTGTAGCGTCACTCCCAATACCCTACTTCAGTGTGTATGGCGTCACTCCCACCACCCTACTTCAGTGTGTAGCGTCACTCCCACCACCCTACTTCAGTGTGTAGCGTCACTCCCACCACCCTACTTCAGTGTGTAGCGTCACTCCCACCACCCTACTTCAGTGTGTATGGCGTCACTCCCACCACCCTACTTCAGTGTGTAGCGTCACTCCCACCACCCTACTTCAGTGTGTAGCGTCACTCCCACCACCCTACTTCAGTGTGTAGTGTCACTCCCACCACCCTACTTCAGTGTGTATGGCGTCACTCCCACCACCCTCCTTCAGTGTGTATAGCGTCACTCCCACCACCCTACTTCAGTGTGTAGCGTCACTCCCACCACCCTACTTCAGTGTGTAGCGTCACTCCCACCACCCTACTTCAGTGTGTATGGCGTCACTCCCACCACCCTACTTCAGTGTGTAGCGTCACTCCCACCACCCTACTTCAGTGTGTAGCGTCACTCCCACCACCCTACTACAGTGTGTAGCGTCACTCCCACCACCCTACTTCAGTGTGTAAGGTCACTCCCACCACCGTACTTCAGTGTGTAGCGTCACTCCCACCACCCTACTTCAGTGTGTAGCGTCATTCCCACCACCCTCCTTCAGTGTCTATCGCGTCACTCCCACCACCCTACTTCAGTGTGTATGGCGTCACTCCCACCACCCTACTTCAGTGTGTAGCGTCACTCCCACCGCCCTACTTCACTGTGTATGGCGTCACTCCCACCACCCTACTTCAGTGTGTATGGCGTCACTCCCACCACCCTGCTTCAGTGTATAGCGTCACTCCCACCACCCTACTTCAGTGTGTAGCATCACTCCCACCACCCTACTTCAGTGTGTTTGGCGTCACTCCCACCACCCTACTTCAGTGTGTAGCGTCACTCCCACCACCCTACTTCAGTGTGTAGCGTCACTCCCACCACCCTACTTCAGTGTGTAGCGTCCCACTCCCACCACCCTACTTCAGTGTGTAGCGTCACTCCCACCACCCTACTTCAGTGTGTAGCGTCACTCCCACCACCCTACTTCAGTGTGTATGGCGTCACTCCCACCACCCTACTTCAGTGTGTATGGCGTCACTCCCACCACCCTACTTCAGTGTGTAGCGTCACTCCCACCACCCTACTTCAGTGTGTAGCGTCACTCCCACCACCCTACTTCAGTGTGTAGCGTCACTCCCACCACCCTACTTCAGTGTGTAGCGTCACTCCCACCACCCTCCTTCAGTGTGTATGGTGTCACTCCCACCACCCTACTTCAGTGTGTAGCGACACTCCCACCACCCTACTTCAGTGTGTAGCGTCACTCCCACCACCCTACTTCAGTGTGTAGCGTCACTCCCACCACCCTACTTCAGTGTGTAGCGTCACTCCCACCACCCTACTTCAGTGTGTAGCGTCACTCCCACCACCCTACTTCAGTGTGTAGCGTCACTCCCACCACCCTACTTCAGTGTGTAGCGTCACTCCCACCACCCTACTTCAGTGTGTAGCGTCACTCCCACCACCCTACTTCAGTGTGTAGCGTCACTCCCACCACCCTACTTCAGTGTGTAGCGTCACTCCCACCACCCTACTTCAGTGTGTAGCGTCACTCCCACCACCCTCCTTCAGTGTGTAGCGTCACTCCCACCACCCTACTTCAGTGTGTATGGCGTCACTCCCACCACCCTACTTCAGTGTGTAGCGTCACTCCCACCACCCTGCTTCAGTGTGTAGCGTCACTCCCACCACCCTACTTCAGTGTGTATGGCGTCACCTCCACCACCCTACTTCAGTGTGTAGCGTCACTCCCACCACCCTACTTCAGTGTGTAGCGTCACTCCCAATACCCTACTTCAGTGTGTATGGCGTCACTCCCACCACCCTACTTCAGTGTGTAGCGTCACTCCCACCACCCTACTTCAGTGTGTAGCGTCACTCCCACCACCCTACTTCAGTGTGTAGCGTCACTCCCACCACCCTACTTCAGTGTGTATGGCGTCACTCCCACCACCCTACTTCAGTGTGTAGCGTCACTCCCACCACCCTACTTCAGTGTGTAGCGTCACTCCCACCACCCTACTTCAGTGTGTAGTGTCACTCCCACCACCCTACTTCAGTGTGTATGGCGTCACTCCCACCACCCTCCTTCAGTGTGTATAGCGTCACTCCCACCACCCTACTTCAGTGTGTAGCGTCACTCCCACCACCCTACTTCAGTGTGTAGCGTCACTCCCACCACCCTACTTCAGTGTGTATGGCGTCACTCCCACCACCCTACTTCAGTGTGTAGCGTCACTCCCACCACCCTACTTCAGTGTGTAGCGTCACTCCCACCACCCTACTTCAGTGTGTATGCGTCACTCCCACCACCCTACTTCAGTGTGTATGGCGTCACTCCCACCACCCTACTTCAGTGTGTAGCATCACTCCCACCACCCTACTTCAGTGTGTATGGCGTCACTCCCACCACCCTACTTCAGTGTGTAGCGTCACTCCCACCACCCTACTTCAGTGTGTATGGCGTCACTCCCACCACCCTACTTCAGTGTGTAGCGTCACTCCCACCACCCTACTTCAGTGTGTAGCGTCACTCCCACCACCCTACTTCAGTGTGTAGCGTCACTCCCACCACCCTACTTCAGTGTGTATGGCGTCACTCCCACCACCCTACTTCAGTGTGTAGCATCACTCCCACCACCCTACTTCAGTGTGTATGGTGTCACTCCCACCACCCTACTTCAGTGTGTAGCGT